>NW_026599409.1:0-79167 GCF_023634085.1 Falco cherrug | reverse complement strand
GTAGTGTAAAAACTACCAACAGAACTCGTTTCTGGCACCTTCCCCGGTGGAGTTGTGCATGGGGTGTGTTTGGAACATTTTGTCACCAGCCGAGTCCAAAATTCAGCGATTCCCCATCTCAGCCCAGAAAGCAGGTAGAAAAACTTTTGTGGTGCCTTTCTCTTGCCTACCGGGGTAGTGTAAAAACTACCAACAGAACTCGTTTCTGGCACCTTCCCCGGTGGAGTTGTGCATGGGGTGTGTTTGGAACATTTTGTCACCAGCCGAGTCCAAAATTCAGCGATTCCCCATCTCAGCCCAGAAAGCAGGTAGAACAAGTTTTGTGGTGCCTTTCTCTTGCCTACCGGGGTAGTGTAAAAACTACCAACAGAACTCGTTTCTGGCACCTTCCCCGGTGGAGTTGTGCATGGGGTGTGTTTGGAACATTTTGTCACCAGCCGAGTCCAAAATTCAGCGATTCCCCATCTCAGCCCAGAAAGCAGGTAGAACAAGTTTTGTGGTGCCTTTCAGCTGCCTACCGGGTAGTGTAAAAACTACCAACAGAACTCGTTTCTGGCACCTTCCCCGGTGGAGTTGTGCATTGGGGTGTGTTTGGAACATTTTGTCACCAGCCGAGTCCAAAATTCAGCGATTCCCCATCTCAGCCCAGAAAGCAGGTAGAACAAGTTTTGTGGTGCCTTTCAGCTGCCTACCGGGGTAGTGTAAAAAACTACCAACAGAACTCCTTTCTGGCACCTTCCCCGGTGGAGTTGTGCATGGGGTGTGTTTGGAACATTTTGTCACCAGCCGAGTCCAAAATTCAGCGATTCCCCATCTCAGCCCAGAAAGCAGGTAGAACAAGTTTTGTGGTGCCTTTCAGCTGCCTACCGGGGTAGTGTAAAAACTACCAACAGAACTCGTTTCTGGCACCTTCCCGGTGGAGGTGTGCATGGGGTGTGTTTGGAACATTTGTCACCAGCCGAGTCCAAAATTCAGCGATTCCCCATCTCAGCCCAGAAAGCAGGTAGAACCGGTTTTATGGTGCCTTTCAGCTGCCTACCGGGGTAGTGTAAAAACTACCAACAGAACTCCTTTCTGGCACCTTCCCCGGTGGAGTTGTGCATGGGGTGTGTTTGGAACATTTTGTCACCAGCCGAGTCCAAAATTCAGCGATTCCCCATCTCAGCCCAGAAAGCAGGTAGAACAAGTTTTGTGGTGCCTTTCAGCTGCCTACCGGGGTAGTGTAAAAACTACCAACAGAACTCGTTTCTGGCACCTTCCCCGGTGGAGGTGTGCATGGGGTGTGTTTGGAACATTTTGTCAGCAGCCGAGTCCAAAATTCAGCGATTCCCCTTCTCAGCCCAGAAAGCAGGTAGAACAAGTTTTGTGGTGCCTTTCAGCTGCCTACCGGGGTAGTGTAAAAACTACCAACAGAACTCGTTTCTGGCACCTTCCCCGGTGGAGTTGTGCATGGGGTGTGTTTGGAACATTTTGTCACCAGCCGAGTCCAAAATTCAGCGATTCCCCATCTCAGCCCAGAAAGCAGGTAGAACAAGTTTTGTGGTGCCTTTCAGCTGCCTACCGGGGTAGTGTAAAAACTACCAACAGAACTCGTTTCTGGCACCTTCCCCGGTGGAGGTGTGCATGGGGTGTGTTTGGAACATTTTGTCACCCAGCTGAGTCCAAAATTCAGCGATTCCCCATCTCAGCCCAGAAAGCAGGTAGAACAAGTTTTGTGGTGCCTTTCAGCTGCCTACCGGGGTAGTGTAAAAAACTACCAACAGAACTCGTTTCTGGCACCTTCCCCGGTGGAGGTGTGCATGGGGTGTGTTTGGAACATTTTGTTACCAGCCGAGTCCAAAATTCAGCCGTTCCCCATCTCAGCCCAGAAAGCAGGTAGAACAAGTTTTGTGGTGCCTTTCTCTTGCCTACCGGGGTAGTGTAAAAACTACCAACAGAACTCGTTTCTGGCACCTTCCCCGGTGGAGGTGTGCATGGGGTGTGTTTGGAACATTTTGTCACCAGCCGAGTCCAAAATTCAGCGATTCCCCATCTCAGCCCAGAAAGCAGGTAGAACAAGTTTTGTGGTGCCTTTCAGCTGCCTACCGGGGTAGTGTAAAAACTACCAACAGAACTCGTTTCTGGCACCTTCCCCGGTGGAGGTGTGCATGGGGTGTGTTTGGAACATTTTGTCACCAGCCGAGTCCAAAATTCAGCGATTCCCCATCTCAGCCCAGAAAGCAGGTAGAACCGGTTTTATGGTGCCTTTCAGCTGCCTACCGGGGTAGTGTAAAAACTACCAACAGAACTCGTTTCTGGCACCTTCCCCGGTGGAGGTGTGCATGGGTGTGTTTGGAACATTTTGTCAGCAGCCGAGTCCAAAATTCAGCGATTCCCCATCTCAGCCCAGAAAGCAGGTAGAACAAGTTTTGTGGTGCCTTTCAGCTGCCTACCGGGGTAGTGTAAAAAACTACCAACAGAACTCGTTTCTGGCACCTTCCCCGGTGGAGGTGTGCATGGGGTGTGTTTGGAACATTTTGTCACCAGCCGAGTCCAAAATTCAGCGATTCCCCATCTCAGCCCAGAAAGCAGGTAGAACAAGTTTTGTGGTGCCTTTCAGCTGCCTACCGGGGTAGTGTAAAAACTACCAACAGAACTCGTTTCTGGCACCTTCCCCGGTGGAGTTGTGCATGGGGTGTGTTTGGAACATTTTGTCACCAGCCGAGTCCAAAATTCAGCGATTCCCCATCTCAGCCCAGAAAGCAGGTAGAACAAGTTTTGTGGTGCCTTTCTCTTGCCTACCGGGGTAGTGTAAAAACTACCAACAGAACTCGTTTCTGGCACCTTCCCCGGTGGAGTTGTGCATGGGGTGTGTTTGGAACATTTTGTCACCAGCCGAGTCCAAAATTCAGCGATTCCCCATCTCAGGCCCAGAAAGCAGGTAGAACAAGTTTTGTGGTGCCTTTCAGCTGCCTACCGGGGTAGTGTAAAAACTACCAACAGAACTCGTTTCTGGCACCTTCCCCGGTGGAGTTGTGCATGGGGTGTGTTTGGAACATTTTGTTACCAGCCGAGTCCAAAATTCAGCGTTCCCCATCTCAGCCAGAAAGCAGGTAGAACAAGTTTTGTGGTGCCTTTCTCTTGCCTACCGGGGTAGTGTAAAACTACCAACAGAACTCGTTTCTGGCACCTTCCCCGTGGAGGTGTGCATGGGGTGTGTTTGGAACATTTTGTCACCAGCCGAGTCCAAAATTCAGCGATTCCCCATCTCAGCCCAGAAAGCAGGTAGAACAAGTTTTGTGGTGCCTTTCAGCTGCCTACCGGGGTAGTGTAAAAAACTACCAAAAGAACTCCTTTCTGGCACCTTCCCCGGTGGAGTTGTGCATGGGGTGTGTTTGGAACATTTTGTCACCAGCGAGTCCAAAATTCAGCGATTCCCCATCTCAGCCCAGAAAGCAGGTAGAACAAGTTTTGTGGTGCCTTTCAGCTGCCTACCGGGGTAGTGTAAAAACTACCAACAGAAACTCCTTTCTGGCACCTTCCCCGGTGGAGGTGTGCATGGGGTGTGTTTGGAACATTTTGTCAGCAGCCGAGTCCAAAATTCAGCGATTCCCCATCTCAGCCCAGAAAGCAGGTAGAACAAGTTTTTGTGGTGCCTTTCAGCTGCCTACCGGGGTAGTGTAAAAACTACCAACAGAACTCGTTTCTGGCACCTTCCCCGGTGGAGGTGTGCATGGGGTGTGTTTGGAACATTTTGTCACCAGCCGAGTCCAAAATTCAGCGATTCCCCATCTCAGCCCAGAAAGCAGGTACAACAAGTTTTGTGGTGCCTTTCAGCTGCCTACCGGGGTAGTGTAAAAACTACCAACAGAACTCGTTTCTGGCACCTTCCCCGGTGGAGGTGTGCATGGGGTGTGTTTGGAACATTTTGTCAGCAGCCGAGTCCAAAATTCAGCGATTCCCCATCTCAGCCCAGAAAGCAGGTAGAACAAGTTTTGTGGTGCCTTTCAGCTGCCTACCGGGGTAGTGTAAAAACTACCAACAGAAATCGTTTCTGGCACCTTCCCCGGTGGAGGTGTGCATGGGGTGTGTTTGGAACATTTTGTCAGCAGCCGAGTCCAAAATTCAGCGATTCCCCATCTCAGCCCAGAAAGCAGGTACAACAAGTTTTGTGGTGCCTTTCAGCTGCCTACCGGGGTAGTGTAAAAACTACCAACAGAACTCGTTTCTGGCACCCTTCCCCGGTGGAGTTGTGCATGGGGTGTGTTTGGAACATTTTGTCACCAGCCGAGTCCAAAATTCAGCCGTTCCCCATCTCAGCCCAGAAAGCAGGTAGAACAAGTTTTGTGGTGCCTTTCTCTTGCCTACGGGGGTAGTGTAAAAAACTACCAACAGAACTCATTTCTGGCACCTTCCCCGGTGGAGTTGTGCATGGGGTGTGTTTGGAACATTTTGTCACCAGCCGAGTCCAAAATTCAGCTATTCCCCATCTCAGCCCAGAAAGCAGGTAGAACAAGTTTTGTGGTGCCTTTCAGCTGCCTACCGGGGTAGTGTAAAAACTACCAACAGAACTCGTTTCTGGCACCTTCCCCGGTGGAGGTGTGCATGGGGTGTGTTTGGAACATTTTGTCACCAGCCGAGTCCAAAATTCAGACCGTTCCCCATCTCAGCCCAGAAAGCAGGTACAACAAGTTTTGTGGTGCCTTTCTCTTGCCTACCGGGGTAGTGTAAAAACTACCAACAGAACTCGTTTCTGGCACCTTCCCCGGTGGAGTTGTGCATGGGGTGTGTTTGGAACATTTTGTCACCAGCCGAGTCGAAAATTCAGCGATTCCCCATCTCAGCCCCAGAAAGCAGGTAGAACAAGTTTTGTGGTGCCTTTCAGCTGCCTACCGGGGTAGTGTAAAAAACTACCAACAGAACTCGTTTCTGGCACCTTCCCCGGTGGAGTTGTGCATGGGGTGTGTTTGTAACATTTTGTTACCAGCCGAGTCCAAAATTCAGCCGTTCCCCATCTCAGCCCAGAAAGCAGGTAGAACAAGTTTTGTGGTGCCTTTCAGCTGCCTACCGGGGTAGTGTAAAAACTACCAACAGAACTCGTTTCTGGCACCTTCCCCGGTGGAGTTGTGCATGGGGTGTGTTTGGAACATTTTGTCACCAGCCGAGTCCAAAATTCAGTGATTCCCCATCTCAGCCCAGAAAGCAGGTAGAACAAGTTTTGTGGTGCCTTTCAGCTGCCTACCGGGGTAGTGTAAAAACTACCAACAGAACTCCTTTCTGGCACCTTCCCCGGTGGAGTTGTGCATGGGGTGTGTTTTGGAACATTTTGTCACCAGCCGAGTCGAAAATTCAGCGATTCCCCATCTCAGCCCAGAAAGCAGGTAGAACAAGTTTTGTGGTGCCTTTCAGCTGCCTACCGGGGTAGTGTAAAAACTACCAACAGAACTCGTTTCTGGCACCTTCCCCGGTGGAGTTGTGCATGGGGTGTGTTTGGAACATTTTGTCAGCAGCCGAGTCCAAAATTCAGCGATTCCCCATCTCAGCCCAGAAAGCAGGTAGAACAAGTTTTGTGGTGCCTTTCAGCTGCCTACCGGGGTAGTGTAAAAAACTACCAACAGAACTCGTTTCTGGCACCTTCCCCGGTGGAGTTGTGCATGGGGTGTGTTTGGAACATTTTGTCACCAGCCGAGTCCAAAATTCAGCGATTCCCCATCTCAGCCCAGAAAGCAGGTAGAAAAACTTTTGTGGTGCCTTTCTCTTGCCTACCGGGGTAGTGTAAAAACTACCAACAGAACTCGTTTCTGGCACCTTCCCCGGTGGAGTTGTGCATGGGGTGTGTTTGGAACATTTTGTCACCAGCCGAGTCCAAAATTCAGCGATTCCCCATCTCAGACCAGAAAGCAGGTAGAACAAGTTTTGTGGTGCCTTTCAGCTGCCTACCGGGGTAGTGTAAAAACTACCAACAGAACTCCTTTCTGGCACCTTCCCCGGTGGAGTTGTGCATGGGGTGTGTTTGGAACATTTTGTCACCAGCCGAGTCCAAAATTCAGCGATTCCCCATCTCAGCCCAGAAAGCAGGTAGAACAAGTTTTGTGGTGCCTGTCAGCTGCCTACCGGGGTAGTGTAAAAACTACCAACAGAACTCCTTTCTGGCACCTTCCCCGGTGGAGGTGTGCATGGGGTGTGTTTGGAACATTTTGTCACCAGCCGAGTCCAAAATTCAGCGATTCCCCATCTCAGCCCAGAAAGCAGGTAGAACCGGTTTTATGGTGCCTTTCAGCTGCCTACCGGGGTAGTGTAAAAACTACCAACAGAACTCGTTTCTGGCACCTTCCCCGGTGGAGTTGTGCATGGGGTGTGTTTGGAACATTTTGTCACCAGCCGAGTCCAAAATTCAGCGATTCCCCATCTCAGCCCAGAAAGCAGGTAGAACAAGTTTTGTGGTGCCTTTCAGCTGCCTACCGGGGTAGTGTAAAAACTACCAACAGAACTCGTTTCTGGCACCTTCCCCGGTGGAGGTGTGGATGGGGTGTGTTTGGAACATTTTGTCACCAGCCGAGTCCAAAATTCAGTGATTCCCCATCTCAGCCCAGAAAGCAGGTAGAACCGGTTTTATGGTGCCTTTCAGCTGCCTACCGGGGTAGTGTAAAAACTACCAACAGAACTCGTTTCTGGCACCTTCCCCGGTGGAGTTGTGCATGGGGTGTGTTTGGAACATTTTGTCACCAGCCGAGTCCAAAATTCAGCGATTCCCCATCTCAGCCCAGAAAGCAGGTAGAACAAGTTTTGTGGTGCCTTTCAGCTGCCTACCGGGGTAGTGTAAAAACTACCAACAGAACTCCTTTCTGGCACCTTCCCCGGTGGAGGTGTGCATGGGGTGTGTTTGGAACATTTTGTCAGCAGCCGAGTCCAAAATTCAGCGATTCCCCATCTCAGCCCAGAAAGCAGGTAGAACAAGTTTTGTGGTGCCTTTCAGCTGCCTACCGGGGTAGTGTAAAAACTACCAACAGAACTCCTTTCTGGCACCTTCCCCGGTGGAGTTGTGCATGGGGTGTGTTTGGAACATTTTGTCACCAGCCGAGTCGAAAATTCAGCGATTCCCCATCTCAGCCCAGAAAGCAGGTAGAACAAGTTTTGTGGTGCCTTTCAGCTGCCTACCGGGGTAGTGTAAAAACTACCAACAGAACTCGTTTCTGGCACCTTCCCCGGTGGAGGTGTGCATGGGGTGTGTTTGGAACATTTTGTCACCAGCCGAGTCCAAAATTCAGCGATTCCCCATCTCAGCCCAGAAAGCAGGTAGAACCGGTTTTATGGTGCCTTTCAGCTGCCTACCGGGGTAGTGTAAAAACTACCAACAGAACTCCTTTCTGGCACCTTCCCCGGTGGAGTTGTGCATGGGGTGTGTTTGGAACATTTTGTCACCAGCCGAGTCCAAAATTCAGCGATTCCCCATCTCAGCCCAGAAAGCAGGTAGAACAAGTTTTGTGGTGCCTTTCAGCTGCCTACCGGGGTAGTGTAAAAACTACCAACAGAACTCGTTTCTGGCACCTTCCCCGGTGGAGGTGTGCATGGGGTGTGTTTGGAACATTTTGTCAGCAGCCGAGTCCAAAATTCAGCGATTCCCCATCTCAGCCCAGAAAGCAGGTAGAACAAGTTTTGTGGTGCCTTTCAGCTGCCTACCGGGGTAGTGTAAAAACTACCAACAGAAATCGTTTCTGGCACCTTCCCCGGTGGAGTTGTGCATGGGGTGTGTTTGGAACATTTTGTCACCAGCCGAGTCCAAAATTCAGCGATTCCCCATCTCAGCCCAGAAAGCAGGTAGAACAAGTTTTGTGGTGCCTTTCAGCTGCCTACCGGGGTAGTGTAAAAACTACCAACAGAACTCGTTTCTGGCACCTTCCCCGGTGGAGGTGTGCATGGGGTGTGTTTGGAACATTTTGTCACCAGCTGAGTCCAAAATTCAG
The DNA here is from genome assembly GCF_023634085.1 of Falco cherrug. Taxonomy (NCBI): domain Eukaryota; kingdom Metazoa; phylum Chordata; class Aves; order Falconiformes; family Falconidae; genus Falco; species Falco cherrug. The sequence goes on along the minus strand of NW_026599409.1, from coordinate 71,224 downwards.
CGATTCCCCATCTCAGCCCAGAAAGCAGGTAGAACAAGTTTTGTGGTGCCTTTCAGCTGCCTACCGGGGTAGTGTAAAAACTACCAACAGAACTCGTTTCTGGCACCTTCCCCGGTGGAGTTGTGCATGGGGTGTGTTTGGAACATTTTGTTACCAGCCGAGTCCAAAATTCAGCCGTTCCCCATCTCAGCCCAGAAAGCAGGTAGAACAAGTTTTGTGGTGCCTTTCTCTTGCCTACCGGGGTAGTGTAAAAACTACCAACAGAACTCGTTTCTGGCACCTTCCCCGGTGGAGGTGTGCATGGGGTGTGTTTGGAACATTTTGTCACCAGCCGAGTCCAAAATTCAGCGATTCCCCATCTCAGCCCAGAAAGCAGGTAGAACAAGTTTTGTGGTGCCTTTCAGCTGCCTACCGGGGTAGTGTAAAAACTACCAACAGAACTCGTTTCTGGCACCTTCCCCGGTGGAGGTGTGCATGGGGTGTGTTTGGAACATTTTGTCACCAGCCGAGTCCAAAATTCAGCGATTCCCCATCTCAGCCCAGAAAGCAGGTAGAACCGGTTTTATGGTGCCTTTCAGCTGCCTACCGGGGTAGTGTAAAAACTACCAACAGAACTCCTTTCTGGCACCTTCCCCGGTGGAGCTGTGCATGGGGTGTGTTTGGAACATTTTGTCACCAGCCGAGTCCAAAATTCAGCGATTCCCCATCTCAGCCCAGAAAGCAGGTAGAACAAGTTTTGTGGTGCCTTTCAGCTGCCTACCGGGGTAGTGTAAAAACTACCAACAGAACTCGTTTCTGGCACCTTCCCCGGTGGAGTTGTGCATGGGGTGTGTTTGGAACATTTTGTCACCAGCCGAGTCCAAAATTCAGCGATTCCCCATCTCAGCCCAGAAAGCAGGTAGAACAAGTTTTGTGGTGCCTTTCAGCTGCCTACCGGGGTAGTGTAAAAACTACCAACAGAACTCGTTTCTGGCACCTTCCCCGGTGGAGTTGTGCATGGGGTGTGTTTGGAACATTTTGTCACCAGCCGAGTCCAAAATTCAGCGATTCCCCATCTCAGCCCAGAAAGCAGGTAGAACAAGTTTTGTGGTGCCTTTCTCTTGCCTACCGGGGTAGTGTAAAAACTACCAACAGAACTCGTTTCTGGCACCTTCCCCGGTGGAGTTGTGCATGGGGTGTGTTTGGAACATTTTGTCACCAGCCGAGTCCAAAATTCAGCGATTCCCCATCTCAGCCCAGAAAGCAGGTAGAACAAGTTTTGTGGTGCCTTTCAGCTGCCTACCGGGGTAGTGTAAAAACTACCAACAGAACTCGTTTCTGGCACCTTCCCCGGTGGAGTTGTGCATGGGGTGTGTTTGGAACATTTTGTTACCAGCCGAGTCCAAAATTCAGCCGTTCCCCATCTCAGCCCAGAAAGCAGGTAGAACAAGTTTTGTGGTGCCTTTCTCTTGCCTACCGGGGTAGTGTAAAAACTACCAACAGAACTCGTTTCTGGCACCTTCCCCGGTGGAGTTGTGCATGGGGTGTGTTTGGAACATTTTGTCACCAGCCGAGTCCAAAATTCAGCGATTCCCCATCTCAGCCCAGAAAGCAGGTAGAACAAGTTTTGTGGTGCCTTTCAGCTGCCTACCGGGGTAGTGTAAAAACTACCAAAAGAACTCCTTTCTGGCACCTTCCCCGGTGGAGTTGTGCATGGGGTGTGTTTGGAACATTTTGTCACCAGCCGAGTCCAAAATTCAGCGATTCCCCATCTCAGCCCAGAAAGCAGGTAGAACAAGTTTTGTGGTGCCTTTCAGCTGCCTACCGGGGTAGTGTAAAAACTACCAACAGAACTCCTTTCTGGCACCTTCCCCGGTGGAGGTGTGCATGGGGTGTGTTTGGAACATTTTGTCAGCAGCCGAGTCCAAAATTCAGCGATTCCCCATCTCAGCCCAGAAAGCAGGTAGAACAAGTTTTGTGGTGCCTTTCAGCTGCCTACCGGGGTAGTGTAAAAACTACCAACAGAACTCGTTTCTGGCACCTTCCCCGGTGGAGGTGTGCATGGGGTGTGTTTGGAACATTTTGTCACCAGCCGAGTCCAAAATTCAGCGATTCCCCATCTCAGCCCAGAAAGCAGGTACAACAAGTTTTGTGGTGCCTTTCAGCTGCCTACCGGGGTAGTGTAAAAACTACCAACAGAACTCGTTTCTGGCACCTTCCCCGGTGGAGGTGTGCATGGGGTGTGTTTGGAACATTTTGTCAGCAGCCGAGTCCAAAATTCAGCGATTCCCCATCTCAGCCCAGAAAGCAGGTAGAACAAGTTTTGTGGTGCCTTTCAGCTGCCTACCGGGGTAGTGTAAAAACTACCAACAGAAATCGTTTCTGGCACCTTCCCCGGTGGAGGTGTGCATGGGGTGTGTTTGGAACATTTTGTCAGCAGCCGAGTCCAAAATTCAGCGATTCCCCATCTCAGCCCAGAAAGCAGGTAGAACAAGTTTTGTGGTGCCTTTCAGCTGCCTACCGGGGTAGTGTAAAAACTACCAACAGAACTCGTTTCTGGCACCTTCCCCGGTGGAGTTGTGCATGGGGTGTGTTTGGAACATTTTGTCACCAGCCGAGTCCAAAATTCAGCCGTTCCCCATCTCAGCCCAGAAAGCAGGTAGAACAAGTTTTGTGGTGCCTTTCTCTTGCCTACGGGGGTAGTGTAAAAACTACCAACAGAACTCATTTCTGGCACCTTCCCCGGTGGAGTTGTGCATGGGGTGTGTTTGGAACATTTTGTCACCAGCCGAGTCCAAAATTCAGCTATTCCCCATCTCAGCCCAGAAAGCAGGTAGAACAAGTTTTGTGGTGCCTTTCAGCTGCCTACCGGGGTAGTGTAAAAACTACCAACAGAACTCGTTTCTGGCACCTTCCCCGGTGGAGGTGTGCATGGGGTGTGTTTGGAACATTTTGTCACCAGCCGAGTCCAAAATTCAGCCGTTCCCCATCTCAGCCCAGAAAGCAGGTACAACAAGTTTTGTGGTGCCTTTCTCTTGCCTACCGGGGTAGTGTAAAAACTACCAACAGAACTCGTTTCTGGCACCTTCCCCGGTGGAGTTGTGCATGGGGTGTGTTTGGAACATTTTGTCACCAGCCGAGTCGAAAATTCAGCGATTCCCCATCTCAGCCCAGAAAGCAGGTAGAACAAGTTTTGTGGTGCCTTTCAGCTGCCTACCGGGGTAGTGTAAAAACTACCAACAGAACTCGTTTCTGGCACCTTCCCCGGTGGAGTTGTGCATGGGGTGTGTTTGGAACATTTTGTTACCAGCCGAGTCCAAAATTCAGCCGTTCCCCATCTCAGCCCAGAAAGCAGGTAGAACAAGTTTTGTGGTGCCTTTCAGCTGCCTACCGGGGTAGTGTAAAAACTACCAACAGAACTCGTTTCTGGCACCTTCCCCGGTGGAGTTGTGCATGGGGTGTGTTTGGAACATTTTGTCACCAGCCGAGTCCAAAATTCAGTGATTCCCCATCTCAGCCCAGAAAGCAGGTAGAACAAGTTTTGTGGTGCCTTTCAGCTGCCTACCGGGGTAGTGTAAAAACTACCAACAGAACTCCTTTCTGGCACCTTCCCCGGTGGAGTTGTGCATGGGGTGTGTTTGGAACATTTTGTCACCAGCCGAGTCCAAAATTCAGCGATTCCCCATCTCAGCCCAGAAAGCAGGTAGAACAAGTTTTGTGGTGCCTTTCAGCTGCCTACCGGGGTAGTGTAAAAACTACCAACAGAACTCGTTTCTGGCACCTTCCCCGGTGGAGTTGTGCATGGGGTGTGTTTGGAACATTTTGTCAGCAGCCGAGTCCAAAATTCAGCGATTCCCCATCTCAGCCCAGAAAGCAGGTAGAACAAGTTTTGTGGTGCCTTTCAGCTGCCTACCGGGGTAGTGTAAAAACTACCAACAGAACTCGTTTCTGGCACCTTCCCCGGTGGAGTTGTGCATGGGGTGTGTTTGGAACATTTTGTCACCAGCCGAGTCCAAAATTCAGCGATTCCCCATCTCAGCCCAGAAAGCAGGTAGAAAAACTTTTGTGGTGCCTTTCTCTTGCCTACCGGGGTAGTGTAAAAACTACCAACAGAACTCGTTTCTGGCACCTTCCCCGGTGGAGTTGTGCATGGGGTGTGTTTGGAACATTTTGTCACCAGCCGAGTCCAAAATTCAGCGATTCCCCATCTCAGACCAGAAAGCAGGTAGAACAAGTTTTGTGGTGCCTTTCAGCTGCCTACCGGGGTAGTGTAAAAACTACCAACAGAACTCGTTTCTGGCACCTTCCCCGGTGGAGTTGTGCATGGGGTGTGTTTGGAACATTTTGTCACCAGCCGAGTCCAAAATTCAGCGATTCCCCATCTCAGCCCAGAAAGCAGGTAGAACAAGTTTTGTGGTGCCTGTCAGCTGCCTACCGGGGTAGTGTAAAAACTACCAACAGAACTCCTTTCTGGCACCTTCCCCGGTGGAGGTGTGCATGGGGTGTGTTTGGAACATTTTGTCACCAGCCGAGTCCAAAATTCAGCGATTCCCCATCTCAGCCCAGAAAGCAGGTAGAACCGGTTTTATGGTGCCTTTCAGCTGCCTACCGGGGTAGTGTAAAAACTACCAACAGAACTCGTTTCTGGCACCTTCCCCGGTGGAGTTGTGCATGGGGTGTGTTTGGAACATTTTGTCACCAGCCGAGTCCAAAATTCAGCGATTCCCCATCTCAGCCCAGAAAGCAGGTAGAACAAGTTTTGTGGTGCCTTTCAGCTGCCTACCGGGGTAGTGTAAAAACTACCAACAGAACTCGTTTCTGGCACCTTCCCCGGTGGAGGTGTGGATGGGGTGTGTTTGGAACATTTTGTCACCAGCCGAGTCCAAAATTCAGCGATTCCCCATCTCAGCCCAGAAAGCAGGTAGAACCGGTTTTATGGTGCCTTTCAGCTGCCTACCGGGGTAGTGTAAAAACTACCAACAGAACTCGTTTCTGGCACCTTCCCCGGTGGAGTTGTGCATGGGGTGTGTTTGGAACATTTTGTCACCAGCCGAGTCCAAAATTCAGCGATTCCCCATCTCAGCCCAGAAAGCAGGTAGAACAAGTTTTGTGGTGCCTTTCAGCTGCCTACCGGGGTAGTGTAAAAACTACCAACAGAACTCGTTTCTGGCACCTTCCCCGGTGGAGTTGTGCATGGGGTGTGTTTGGAACATTTTGTCACCAGCCGAGTCCAAAATTCAGCGATTCCCCATCTCAGCCCAGAAAGCAGGTAGAACAAGTTTTGTGGTGCCTTTCTCTTGCCTACCGGGGTAGTGTAAAAACTACCAACAGAACTCGTTTCTGGCACCTTCCCCGGTGGAGTTGTGCATGGGGTGTGTTTGGAACATTTTGTCACCAGCCGAGTCCAAAATTCAGCGATTCCCCATCTCAGCCCAGAAAGCAGGTAGAACAAGTTTTGTGGTGCCTTTCAGCTGCCTACCGGGGTAGTGTAAAAACTACCAACAGAACTCCTTTCTGGCACCTTCCCCGGTGGAGTTGTGCATGGGGTGTGTTTGGAACATTTTGTCACCAGCCGAGTCCAAAATTCAGCGATTCCCCATCTCAGCCCAGAAAGCAGGTAGAACAAGTTTTGTGGTGCCTTTCAGCTGCCTACCGGGGTAGTGTAAAAACTACCAACAGAACTCGTTTCTGGCACCTTCCCCGGTGGAGGTGTGCATGGGGTGTGTTTGGAACATTTTGTCACCAGCCGAGTCCAAAATTCAGCGATTCCCCATCTCAGCCCAGAAAGCAGGTAGAACCGGTTTTATGGTGCCTTTCAGCTGCCTACCGGGGTAGTGTAAAAACTACCAACAGAACTCGTTTCTGGCACCTTCCCCGGTGGAGGTGTGCATGGGGTGTGTTTGGATCATTTTGTCACCAGCCGAGTCCAAAATTCAGCGATTCCCCATCTCAGCCCAGAAAGCAGGTAGAACAAGTTTTGTGGTGCCTTTCAGCTGCCTACCAGGGTAGTGTAAAAACTACCAACAGAACTCGTTTCTGGCACCTTCCCCGGTGGAGGTGTGCATGGGGTGTGTTTGGAACATTTTGTCACCAGCCGAGTCCAAAATTCAGCGATTCCCCATCTCAGCCCAGAAAGCAGGTAGAACCGGTTTTATGGTGCCTTTCAGCTGCCTACCGGGGTAGTGTAAAAACTACCAACAGAACTCCTTTCTGGCACCTTCCCCGGTGGAGCTGTGCATGGGGTGTGTTTGGAACATTTTGTCACCAGCCGAGTCCAAAATTCAGCGATTCCCCATCTCAGCCCAGAAAGCAGGTAGAACAAGTTTTGTGGTGCCTTTCAGCTGCCTACCGGGGTAGTGTAAAAACTACCAACAGAACTCGTTTCTGGCACCTTCCCCGGTGGAGTTGTGCATGGGGTGTGTTTGGAACATTTTGTCACCAGCCGAGTCCAAAATTCAGCGATTCCCCATCTCAGCCCAGAAAGCAGGTAGAACAAGTTTTGTGGTGCCTTTCAGCTGCCTACCGGGGTAGTGTAAAAACTACCAACAGAACTCGTTTCTGGCACCTTCCCCGGTGGAGTTGTGCATGGGGTGTGTTTGGAACATTTTGTCACCAGCCGAGTCCAAAATTCAGCGATTCCCCATCTCAGCCCAGAAAGCAGGTAGAACAAGTTTTGTGGTGCCTTTCTCTTGCCTACCGGGGTAGTGTAAAAACTACCAACAGAACTCGTTTCTGGCACCTTCCCCGGTGGAGTTGTGCATGGGGTGTGTTTGGAACATTTTGTCACCAGCCGAGTCCAAAATTCAGCGATTCCCCATCTCAGCCCAGAAAGCAGGTAGAACAAGTTTTGTGGTGCCTTTCAGCTGCCTACCGGGGTAGTGTAAAAACTACCAACAGAACTCGTTTCTGGCACCTTCCCCGGTGGAGTTGTGCATGGGGTGTGTTTGGAACATTTTGTTACCAGCCGAGTCCAAAATTCAGCCGTTCCCCATCTCAGCCCAGAAAGCAGGTAGAACAAGTTTTGTGGTGCCTTTCTCTTGCCTACCTGGGTAGTGTAAAAACTACCAACAGAACTCGTTTCTGGCACCTTCCCCGGTGGAGGTGTGCATGGGGTGTGTTTGGAACATTTTGTCACCAGCCGAGTCCAAAATTCAGCGATTCCCCATCTCAGCCCAGAAAGCAGGTAGAACAAGTTTTGTGGTGCCTTTCAGCTGCCTACCGGGGTAGTGTAAAAACTACCAAAAGAACTCCTTTCTGGCACCTTCCCCGGTGGAGTTGTGCATGGGGTGTGTTTGGAACATTTTGTCACCAGCCGAGTCCAAAATTCAGCGATTCCCCATCTCAGCCCAGAAAGCAGGTAGAACAAGTTTTGTGGTGCCTTTCAGCTGCCTACCGGGGTAGTGTAAAAACTACCAACAGAACTCCTTTCTGGCACCTTCCCCGGTGGAGGTGTGCATGGGGTGTGTTTGGAACATTTTGTCAGCAGCCGAGTCCAAAATTCAGCGATTCCCCATCTCAGCCCAGAAAGCAGGTAGAACAAGTTTTGTGGTGCCTTTCAGCTGCCTACCGGGGTAGTGTAAAAACTACCAACAGAACTCGTTTCTGGCACCTTCCCCGGTGGAGGTGTGCATGGGGTGTGTTTGGAACATTTTGTCACCAGCCGAGTCCAAAATTCAGCGATTCCCCATCTCAGCCCAGAAAGCAGGTAGAACAAGTTTTGTGGTGCCTTTCAGCTGCCTACCGGGGTAGTGTAAAAACTACCAACAGAACTCGTTTCTGGCACCTTCCCCGGTGGAGTTGTGCATGGGGTGTGTTTGGAACATTTTGTCACCAGCCGAGTCCAAAATTCAGCGATTCCCCATCTCAGCCCAGAAAGCAGGTAGAACAAGTTTTGTGGTGCCTTTCAGCTGCCTACCGGGGTAGTGTAAAAACTACCAACAGAAATCGTTTCTGGCACCTTCCCCGGTGGAGGTGTGCATGGGGTGTGTTTGGAACATTTTGTCAGCAGCCGAGTCCAAAATTCAGCGATTCCCCATCTCAGCCCAGAAAGCAGGTAGAACAAGTTTTGTGGTGCCTTTCAGCTGCCTACCGGGGTAGTGTAAAAACTACCAACAGAACTCGTTTCTGGCACCTTCCCCGGTGGAGTTGTGCATGGGGTGTGTTTGGAACATTTTGTCACCAGCCGAGTCCAAAATTCAGCCGTTCCCCATCTCAGCCCAGAAAGCAGGTAGAACAAGTTTTGTGGTGCCTTTCTCTTGCCTACGGGGGTAGTGTAAAAACTACCAACAGAACTCGTTTCTGGCACCTTCCCCGGTGGAGTTGTGCATGGGGTGTGTTTGGAACATTTTGTCACCAGCCGAGTCCAAAATTCAGCTATTCCCCATCTCAGCCCAGAAAGCAGGTAGAACAAGTTTTGTGGTGCCTTTCAGCTGCCTACCGGGGTAGTGTAAAAACTACCAACAGAACTCGTTTCTGGCACCTTCCCCGGTGGAGGTGTGCATGGGGTGTGTTTGGAACATTTTGTCACCAGCCGAGTCCAAAATTCTGCCGTTCCCCATCTCAGCCCAGAAAGCAGGTAGAACAAGTTTTGTGGTGCCTTTCTCTTGCCTACCGGGGTAGTGTAAAAACTACCAACAGAACTCGTTTCTGGCACCTTCCCCGGTGGAGTTGTGCATGGGGTGTGTTTGGAACATTTTGTCACCAGCCGAGTCGAAAATTCAGCGATTCCCCATCTCAGCCCAGAAAGCAGGTAGAACAAGTTTTGTGGTGCCTTTCAGCTGCCTACCGGGGTAGTGTAAAAACTACCAACAGAACTCGTTTCTGGCACCTTCCCCGGTGGAGTTGTGCATGGGGTGTGTTTGTAACATTTTGTTACCAGCCGAGTCCAAAATTCAGCTATTCCCCATCTCAGCCCAGAAAGCAGGTAGAACAAGTTTTGTGGTGCCTTTCAGCTGCCTACCGGGGTAGTGTAAAAACTACCAACAGAACTCGTTTCTGGCACCTTCCCCGGTGGAGTTGTGCATGGGGTGTGTTTGGAACATTTTGTCACCAGCCGAGTCCAAAATTCAGTGATTCCCCATCTCAGCCCAGAAAGCAGGTAGAACAAGTTTTGTGGTGCCTTTCAGCTGCCTACCGGGGTAGTGTAAAAACTACCAACAGAACTCCTTTCTGGCACCTTCCCCGGTGGAGTTGTGCATGGGGTGTGTTTGGAACATTTTGTCACCAGCCGAGTCGAAAATTCAGCGATTCCCCATCTCAGCCCAGAAAGCAGGTAGAACAAGTTTTGTGGTGCCTTTCAGCTGCCTACCGGGGTAGTGTAAAAACTACCAACAGAACTCGTTTCTGGCACCTTCCCCGGTGGAGTTGTGCATGGGGTGTGTTTGGAACATTTTGTCAGCAGCCGAGTCCAAAATTCAGCGATTCCCCATCTCAGCCCAGAAAGCAGGTAGAACAAGTTTTGTGGTGCCTTTCAGCTGCCTACCGGGGTAGTGTAAAAACTACCAACAGAAATCGTTTCTGGCACCTTCCCCGGTGGAGTTGTGCATGGGGTGTGTTTGGAACATTTTGTCACCAGCCGAGTCCAAAATTCAGCGATTCCCCATCTCAGCCCAGAAAGCAGGTAGAAAAACTTTTGTGGTGCCTTTCTCTTGCCTACCGGGGTAGTGTAAAAACTACCAACAGAACTCATTTCTGGCACCTTCCCCGGTGGAGTTGTGCATGGGGTGTGTTTGGAACATTTTGTCACCAGCCGAGTCCAAAATTCAGCGATTCCCCATCTCAGACCAGAAAGCAGGTAGAACAAGTTTTGTGGTGCCTTTCAGCTGCCTACCGGGGTAGTGTAAAAACTACCAACAGAACTCGTTTCTGGCACCTTCCCCGGTGGAGTTGTGCATGGGGTGTGTTTGGAACATTTTGTCACCAGCCGAGTCCAAAATTCAGCGATTCCCCATCTCAGCCCAGAAAGCAGGTAGAACAAGTTTTGTGGTGCCTGTCAGCTGCCTACCGGGGTAGTGTAAAAACTACCAACAGAACTCCTTTCTGGCACCTTCCCCGGTGGAGGTGTGCATGGGGTGTGTTTGGAACATTTTGTCACCAGCCGAGTCCAAAATTCAGCGATTCCCCATCTCAGCCCAGAAAGCAGGTAGAACAAGTTTTGTGGTGCCTTTCAGCTGCCTACCGGGGTAGTGTAAAAACTACCAACAGAACTCGTTTCTGGCACCTTCCCCGGTGGAGTTGTGCATGGGGTGTGTTTGGAACATTTTGTCACCAGCCGAGTCCAAAATTCAGCGATTCCCCATCTCAGCCCAGAAAGCAGGTAGAACAAGTTTTGTGGTGCCTTTCAGCTGCCTACCGGGGTAGTGTAAAAACTACCAACAGAACTCGTTTCTGGCACCTTCCCCGGTGGAGGTGTGGATGGGGTGTGTTTGGAACATTTTGTCACCAGCCGAGTCCAAAATTCAGCGATTCCCCATCTCAGCCCAGAAAGCAGGTAGAACCGGTTTTATGGTGCCTTTCAGCTGCCTACCGGGGTAGTGTAAAAACTACCAACAGAACTCGTTTCTGGCACCTTCCCCGGTGGAGTTGTGCATGGGGTGTGTTTGGAACATTTTGTCACCAGCCGAGTCCAAAATTCAGCGATTCCCCATCTCAGCCCAGAAAGCAGGTAGAACAAGTTTTGTGGTGCCTTTCAGCTGCCTACCGGGGTAGTGTAAAAACTACCAACAGAACTCATTTCTGGCACCTTCCCCGGTGGAGTTGTGCATGGGGTGTGTTTGGAACATTTTGTCACCAGCCGAGTCCAAAATTCAGCGATTCCCCATCTCAGCCCAGAAAGCAGGTAGAACAAGTTTTGTGGTGCCTTTCTCTTGCCTACCGGGGTAGTGTAAAAACTACCAACAGAACTCGTTTCTGGCACCTTCCCCGGTGGAGTTGTGCATGGGGTGTGTTTGGAACATTTTGTCACCAGCCGAGTCCAAAATTCAGCGATTCCCCATCTCAGCCCAGAAAGCAGGTAGAACAAGTTTTGTGGTGCCTTTCAGCTGCCTACCGGGGTAGTGTAAAAACTACCAACAGAACTCCTTTCTGGCACCTTCCCCGGTGGAGTTGTGCATGGGGTGTGTTTGGAACATTTTGTCACCAGCCGAGTCCAAAATTCAGCGATTCCCCATCTCAGCCCAGAAAGCAGGTAGAACAAGTTTTGTGGTACCTTTCAGCTGCCTACCGGGGTAGTGTAAAAACTACCAACAGAACTCGTTTCTGGCACCTTCCCCGGTGGAGTTGTGCATGGGGTGTGTTTGGAACATTTTGTCACCAGCCGAGTCCAAAATTCAGCGATTCCCCATCTCAGCCCAGAAAGCAGGTAGAACAAGTTTTGTGGTGCCTTTCAGCTGCCTACCGGGGTAGTGTAAAAACTACCAACAGAACTCGTTTCTGGCACCTTCCCCGGTGGAGTTGTGCATGGGGTGTGTTTGGAACATTTTGTCACCAGCCGAGTCCAAAATTCAGCGATTCCCCATCTCAGCCCAGAAAGCAGGTAGAACAAGTTTTGTGGTGCCTTTCAGCTGCCTACCGGGGTAGTGTAAAAACTACCAACAGAACTCCTTTCTGGCACCTTCCCCGGTGGAGTTGTGCATGGGGTGTGTTTGGAACATTTTGTCACCAGCCGAGTCCAAAATTCAGCGATTCCCCATCTCAGCCCAGAAAGCAGGTAGAACAAGTTTTGTGGTGCCTTTCAGCTGCCTACCGGGGTAGTGTAAAAACTACCAACAGAACTCCTTTCTGGCACCTTCCCCGGTGGAGTTGTGCATGGGGTGTGTTTGGAACATTTTGTCACCAGCCGAGTCCAAAATTCAGCGATTCCCCATCTCAGCCCAGAAAGCAGGTAGAACAAGTTTTGTGGTGCCTTTCAGCTGCCTACCGGGGTAGTGTAAAAACTACCAACAGAACTCGTTTCTGGCACCTTCCCCGGTGGAGGTGTGCATGGGGTGTGTTTGGAACATTTTGTCAGCAGCCGAGTCCAAAATTCAGCGATTCCCCATCTCAGCCCAGAAAGCAGGTAGAACAAGTTTTGTGGTGCCTTTCAGCTGCCTACCGGGGTAGTGTAAAAACTACCAACAGAAATCGTTTCTGGCACCTTCCCCGGTGGAGTTGTGCATGGGGTGTGTTTGGAACATTTTGTCACCAGCCGAGTCCAAAATTCAGCGATTCCCCATCTCAGCCCAGAAAGCAGGTAGAACAAGTTTTGTGGTGCCTTTCAGCTGCCTACCGGGGTAGTGTAAAAACTACCAACAGAACTCGTTTCTGGCACCTTCCCCGGTGGAGGTGTGCATGGGGTGTGTTTGGAACATTTTGTCACCAGCTGAGTCCAAAATTCAGCGATTCCCCATCTCAGCCCAGAAAGCAGGTAGAACAAGTTTTGTGGTGCCTTTCAGCTGCCTACCGGGGTAGTGTAAAAACTACCAACAGAACTCGTTTCTGGCACCTTCCCCGGTGGAGTTGTGCATGGGGTGTGTTTGGAACATTTTGTCAGCAGCCGAGTCCAAAATTCAGCCGTTCCCCATCTCAGCCCAGAAAGCAGGTAGAACAAGTTTTGTGGTGCCTTTCTCTTGCCTACCGGGGTAGTGTAAAAACTACCAACAGAACTCGTTTCTGGCACCTTCCCCGGCGGAGGTGTGCATGGGGTGTGTTTGGAACATTTTGTCACCAGCCGAGTCCAAAATTCAGCGATTCCCCATCTCAGCCCAGAAAGCAGGTAGAACAAGTTTTGTGGTGCCTTTCAGCTGCCTACCGGGGTAGTGTAAAAACTACCAACAGAACTCGTTTCTGGCACCTTCCCCGGTGGAGGTGTGCATGGGGTGTGTTTGGAACATTTTGTCACCAGCCGAGTCCAAAATTCAGCGATTCCCCATCTCAGCCCAGAAAGCAGGTAGAACCGGTTTTATGGTGCCTTTCAGCTGCCTACCGGGGTAGTGTAAAAACTACCAACAGAACTCCTTTCTGGCACCTTCCCCGGTGGAGCTGTGCATGGGGTGTGTTTGGAACATTTTGTCACCAGCCGAGTCCAAAATTCAGCGATTCCCCATCTCAGCCCAGAAAGCAGGTAGAACAAGTTTTGTGGTGCCTTTCAGCTGCCTACCGGGGGTAGTGTAAAAACTACCAACAGAACTCGTTTCTGGCACCTTCCCCGGTGGAGTTGTGCATGGGGTGTGTTTGGAACATTTTGTCACCAGCCGAGTCCAAAATTCAGCGATTCCCCATCTCAGCCCAGAAAGCAGGTACAACAAGTTTTGTGGTGCCTTTCAGCTGCCTACCGGGGTAGTGTAAAAACTACCAACAGAACTCGTTTCTGGCACCTTCCCCGGTGGAGGTGTGCATGGGGTGTGTTTGGAACATTTTGTCAGCAGCCGAGTCCAAAATTCAGCGATTCCCCATCTCAGCCCAGAAAGCAGGTAGAACAAGTTTTGTGGTGCCTTTCTCTTGCCTACCGGGGTAGTGTAAAAACTACCAACAGAACTCGTTTCTGGCACCTTCCCCGGTGGAGTTGTGCATGGGGTGTGTTTGGAACATTTTGTCACCAGCCGAGTCCAAAATTCAGCGATTCCCCATCTCAGCCCAGAAAGCAGGTAGAACAAGTTTTGTGGTGCCTTTCAGCTGCCTACCGGGGTAGTGTAAAAACTACCAACAGAACTCGTTTCTGGCACCTTCCCCGGTGGAGTTGTGCATGGGGTGTGTTTGGAACATTTTGTTACCAGCCGAGTCCAAAATTCAGCCGTTCCCCATCTCAGCCCAGAAAGCAGGTAGAACAAGTTTTGTGGTGCCTTTCTCTTGCCTACCGGGGTAGTGTAAAAACTACCAACAGAACTCGTTTCTGGCACCTTCCCCGGTGGAGGTGTGCATGGGGTGTGTTTGGAACATTTTGTCACCAGCCGAGTCCAAAATTCAGCGATTCCCCATCTCAGCCCAGAAAGCAGGTAGAACAAGTTTTGTGGTGCCTTTCAGCTGCCTACCGGGGTAGTGTAAAAACTACCAAAAGAACTCCTTTCTGGCACCTTCCCCGGTGGAGTTGTGCATGGGGTGTGTTTGGAACATTTTGTCACCAGCCGAGTCCAAAATTCAGCGATTCCCCATCTCAGCCCAGAAAGCAGGTAGAACAAGTTTTGTGGTGCCTTTCAGCTGCCTACCGGGGTACTGTAAAAACTACCAACAGAACTCCTTTCTGGCACCTTCCCCGGTGGAGGTGTGCATGGGGTGTGTTTGGAACATTTTGTCAGCAGCCGAGTCCAAAATTCAGCGATTCCCCATCTCAGCCCAGAAAGCAGGTAGAACAAGTTTTGTGGTGCCTTTCAGCTGCCTACCGGGGTAGTGTAAAAACTACCAACAGAACTCGTTTCTGGCACCTTCCCCGGTGGAGTTGTGCATGGGGTGTGTTTGGAACATTTTGTCACCAGCCGAGTCCAAAATTCAGCGATTCCCCATCTCAGCCCAGAAAGCAGGTACAACAAGTTTTGTGGTGCCTTTCAGCTGCCTACCGGGGTAGTGTAAAAACTACCAACAGAACTCGTTTCTGGCACCTTCCCCGGTGGAGGTGTGCATGGGGTGTGTTTGGAACATTTTGTCAGCAGCCGAGTCCAAAATTCAGCGATTCCCCATCTCAGCCCAGAAAGCAGGTAGAACAAGTTTTGTGGTGCCTTTCAGCTGCCTACCGGGGTAGTGTAAAAACTACCAACAGAAATCGTTTCTGGCACCTTCCCCGGTGGAGGTGTGCATGGGGTGTGTTTGGAACATTTTGTCAGCAGCCGAGTCCAAAATTCAGCGATTCCCCATCTCAGCCCAGAAAGCAGGTACAACAAGTTTTGTGGTGCCTTTCAGCTGCCTACCGGGGTAGTGTAAAAACTACCAACAGAACTCGTTTCTGGCACCTTCCCCGGTGGAGTTGTGCATGGGGTGTGTTTGGAACATTTTGTCACCAGCCGAGTCCAAAATTCAGCCGTTCCCCATCTCAGCCCAGAAAGCAGGTAGAACAAGTTTTGTGGTGCCTTTCTCTTGCCTACGGGGGTAGTGTAAAAACTACCAACAGAACTCGTTTCTGGCACCTTCCCCGGTGGAGTTGTGCATGGGGTGTGTTTGGAACATTTTGTCACCAGCCGAGTCCAAAATTCAGCTATTCCCCATCTCAGACCAGAAAGCAGGTAGAACAAGTTTTGTGGTGCCTTTCAGCTGCCTACCGGGGTAGTGTAAAAACTACCAACAGAACTCGTTTCTGGCACCTTCCCCGGTGGAGGTGTGCATGGGGTGTGTTTGGAACATTTTGTCACCAGCCGAGTCCAAAATTCAGCCGTTCCCCATCTCAGCCCAGAAAGCAGGTACAACAAGTTTTGTGGTGCCTTTCTCTTGCCTACCGGGGTAGTGTAAAAACTACCAACAGAACTCGTTTCTGGCACCTTCCCCGGTGGAGTTGTGCATGGGGTGTGTTTGGAACATTTTGTCACCAGCCGAGTCGAAAATTCAGCGATTCCCCATCTCAGCCCAGAAAGCAGGTAGAACAAGTTTTGTGGTGCCTTTCAGCTGCCTACCGGGGTAGTGTAAAAACTACCAACAGAACTCGTTTCTGGCACCTTCCCCGGTGGAGTTGTGCATGGGGTGTGTTTGGAACATTTTGTTACCAGCCGAGTCCAAAATTCAGCCGTTCCCCATCTCAGCCCAGAAAGCAGGTACAACAAGTTTTGTGGTGCCTTTCAGCTGCCTACCGGGGTAGTGTAAAAACTACCAACAGAACTCGTTTCTGGCACCTTCCCCGGTGGAGTTGTGCATGGGGTGTGTTTGGAACATTTTGTCACCAGCCGAGTCCAAAATTCAGTGATTCCCCATCTCAGCCCAGAAAGCAGGTAGAACAAGTTTTGTGGTGCCTTTCAGCTGCCTACTGGGGTAGTGTAAAAACTACCAACAGAACTCGTTTCTGGCACCTTCCCCGGTGGAGTTGTGCATGGGGTGTGTTTGGAACATTTTGTCACCAGCCGAGTCGAAAATTCAGCGATTCCCCATCTCAGCCCAGAAAGCAGGTAGAACAAGTTTTGTGGTGCCTTTCAGCTGCCTACCGGGGTAGTGTAAAAACTACCAACAGAACTCGTTTCTGGCACCTTCCCCGGTGGAGTTGTGCATGGGGTGTGTTTGGAACATTTTGTCAGCAGCCGAGTCCAAAATTCAGCGATTCCCCATCTCAGCCCAGAAAGCAGGTAGAACAAGTTTTGTGGTGCCTTTCAGCTGCCTACCGGGGTAGTGTAAAAACTACCAACAGAACTCGTTTCTGGCACCTTCCCCGGTGGAGTTGTGCATGGGGTGTGTTTGGAACATTTTGTCACCAGCCGAGTCCAAAATTCAGCGATTCCCCATCTCAGCCCAGAAAGCAGGTAGAAAAACTTTTGTGGTGCCTTTCTCTTGCCTACCGGGGTAGTGTAAAAACTACCAACAGAACTCGTTTCTGGCACCTTCCCCGGTGGAGTTGTGCATGGGGTGTGTTTGGAACATTTTGTCACCAGCCGAGTCCAAAATTCAGCGATTCCCCATCTCAGCCCAGAAAGCAGGTAGAACAAGTTTTGTGGTGCCTTTCAGCTGCCTACCGGGGTAGTGTAAAAACTACCAACAGAACTCGTTTCTGGCACCTTCCCCGGTGGAGTTGTGCATGGGGTGTGTTTGGAACATTTTGTCACCAGCCGAGTCCAAAATTCAGCGATTCCCCATCTCAGCCCAGAAAGCAGGTAGAACAAGTTTTGTGGTGCCTTTCAGCTGCCTACCGGGGTAGTGTAAAAACTACCAACGGAACTCGATTCTGGCACCTTCCCCGGTGGAGTTGTGCATGGGGTGTGTTTGGAACATTTTGTCACCAGCCGAGTCCAAAATTCAGCGATTCCCCATCTCAGCCCAGAAAGCAGGTACAACAAGTTTTGTGGTGCCTTTCAGCTGCCTACCGGGGTAGTGTAAAAACTACCAACAGAACTCGTTTCTGGCACCTTCCCCGGTGGAGTTGTGCATGGGGTGTGTTTGGAACATTTTGTCACCAGCCGAGTCCAAAATTCAGCGATTCCCCATCTCAGCCCAGAAAGCAGGTAGAACAAGTTTTGTGGTGCCTTTCAGCTGCCTACCGGGGTAGTGTAAAAACTACCAACAGAACTCGTTTCTGGCACCTTCCCCGGTGGAGGTGTGGATGGGGTGTGTTTGGAACATTTTGTCACCAGCCGAGTCCAAAATTCAGCGATTCCCCATCTCAGCCCAGAAAGCAGGTAGAACCGGTTTTATGGTGCCTTTCAGCTGCCTACCGGGGTAGTGTAAAAACTACCAACAGAACTCGTTTCTGGCACCTTCCCCGGTGGAGTTGTGCATGGGGTGTGTTTGGAACATTTTGTCACCAGCCGAGTCCAAAATTCAGCGATTCCCCATCTCAGCCCAGAAAGCAGGTAGAACAAGTTTTGTGGTGCCTTTCAGCTGCCTACCGGGGTAGTGTAAAAACTACCAACAGAACTCGTTTCTGGCACCTTCCCCGGTGGAGTTGTGCATGGGGTGTGTTTGGAACATTTTGTCACCAGCCGAGTCCAAAACTCAGCTGTTCCCCATCTCAGCCCAGAAAGCAGGTAGAACAAGTTTTGTGGTGCCTTTCAGCTGCCTACCGGGGTAGTGTAAAAACTACCAACAGAACTCGTTTCTGGCACCTTCCCCGGTGGAGTTGTGCATGGGGTGTGTTTGGAACATTTTGTCACCAGCCGAGTCCAAAATTCAGCGATTCCCCATCTCAGCCCAGAAAGCAGGTAGAACAAGTTTTGTGGTGCCTTTCTCTTGCCTACCGGGGTAGTGTAAAAACTACCAACAGAACTCGTTTCTGGCACCTTCCCCGGTGGAGGTGTGCATGGGGTGTGTTTGGAACATTTTGTCACCAGCCGAGTCCAAAATTCAGCGATTCCCCATCTCAGCCCAGAAAGCAGGTACAACAAGTTTTGTGGTGCCTTTCAGCTGCCTACCGGGGTAGTGTAAAAACTACCAACAGAACTCGTTTCTGGCACCTTCCCCGGTGGAGCTGTGCATGGGGTGTGTTTGGAACATTTTGTCACCAGCCGAGTCCAAAATTCAGCGATTCCCCATCTCAGCCCAGAAAGCAGGTAGAACAAGTTTTGTGGTGCCTTTCAGGTGCCTACCGGGGTAGTGTAAAAACTACCAACGGAACTCGATTCTGGCACCTTCCCCGGTGGAGTTGTGCATGGGGTGTGTTTGGAACATTTTGTCAGCAGCCGAGTCCAAAATTCAGTAAATTCCCCATCTCAGCCCAGAAAGCAGGTAGAACAAGTTTTGTGGTGCCTTTCAGCTGCCTACCGGGGTAGTGTAAAAACTACCAACAGAACTCGTTTCTGGCACCTTCCCCGGTGGAGTTGTGCATGGGGTGTGTTTGGAACATTTTGTCACCAGCCGAGTCCAAAATTCAGCGATTCCCCATCTCAGCCCAGAAAGCAGGTAGAACAAGTTTTGTGGTGCCTTTCAGCTGCCTACCGGGGTAGTGTAAAAACTACCAACAGAACTCGTTTCTGGCACCTTCCCCGGTGGAGTTGTGCATGGGGTGTGTTTGGAACATTTTGTCACCAGCCGAGTCCAAAATTCAGCGATTCCCCATCTCAGCCCAGAAAGCAGGTAGAACAAGTTTTGTGGTGCCTTTCAGCTGCCTACCGGGGTAGTGTAAAAACTACCAACAGAACTCCTTTCTGGCACCTTCCCCGGTGGAGTTGTGCATGGGGTGTGTTTGGAACATTTTGTTACCAGCCGAGTCCAAAATTCAGCGATTCCCCATCTCAGCCCAGAAAGCAGGTAGAACAAGTTTTGTGGTGCCTTTCAGCTGCCTACCGGGGTAGTGTAAAAACTACCAACAGAACTCGTTTCTGGCACCTTCCCCGGTGGAGGTGTGCATGGGGTGTGTTTGGAACATTTTGTCACCAGCCGAGTCCAAAATTCAGCGATTCCCCATCTCAGCCCAGAAAGCAGGTAGAACAAGTTTTGTGGTGCCTTTCAGCTGCCTACCGGGGTAGTGTAAAAACTACCAACAGAACTCGTTTCTGGCACCTTCCCCGGTGGAGTTGTGCATGGGGTGTGTTTGGAACATTTTGTCACCAGCCGAGTCCAAAATTCAGCGATTCCCCATCTCAGCCCAGAAAGCAGGTAGAACAAGTTTTGTGGTGCCTTTCAGCTGCCTACCGGGGTAGTGTAAAAACTACCAACAGAACTTGTTTCTGGCACCTTCCCCAGTGGAGTTGTGCATGGGGTGTGTTTGGAACATTTTGTCACCAGCCGAGTCCAAAATTCAGCGATTCCCCATCTCAGCCCAGAAAGCAGGTAGAACAAGTTTTGTGGTGCCTTTCAGCTGCCTACCGGGGTAGTGTAAAAACTACCAACAGAACTCGTTTCTGGCACCTTCCCCGGTGGAGGTGTGCATGGGGTGTGTTTGGAACATTTTGTCACCAGCCGAGTCCAAAATTCAGCGATTCCCCATCTCAGCCCAGAAAGCAGGTAGAACAAGTTTTGTGGTGCCTTTCAGCTGCCTACCGGGGTAGTGTAAAAACTACCAACAGAACTCGTTTCTGGCACCTTCCCCGGTGGAGTTGTGCATGGGGTGTGTTTGGAACATTTTGTCACCAGCCGAGTCCAAAATTCAGCGATTCCCCATCTCAGCCCAGAAAGCAGGTAGAACAAGTTTTGTGGTACCTTTCAGCTGCCTACCGGGGTAGTGTAAAAACTACCAACAGAACTCGTTTCTGGCACCTTCCCCGGTGGAGTTGTGCATGGGGTGTGTTTGGAACATTTTGTCACCAGCCGAGTCCAAAATTCAGCGATTCCCCATCTCAGCCCAGAAAGCAGGTAGAACAAGTTTCGTGGTGCCTTTCAGCTGCCTACCGGGGTAGTGTAAAAACTACCAACAGAACTCGTTTCTGGCACCTTCCCCGGTGGAGTTGTGCATGGGGTGTGTTTGGAACATTTTGTCACCAGCCGAGTCCAAAATTCAGCGATTCCCCATCTCAGCCCAGAAAGCAGGTAGAACAAGTTTTGTGGTGCCTTTCAGCTGCCTACCGGGGTAGTGTAAAAACTACCAACAGAACTCGTTTCTGGCACCTTCCCCGGTGGAGTTGTGCATGGGGTGTGTTTGGAACATTTTGTCACCAGCCGAGTCCAAAATTCAGCGATTCCCCATCTCAGCCCAGAAAGCAGGTAGAACAAGTTTTGTGGTGCCTTTCAGCTGCCTACCGGGGTAGTGTAAAAACTACCAAGAGAACTCCTGTCTGGCACCTTCCCCGGTGGAGTTGTGCATGGGGTGTGTTTGGAACATTTTGTCACCAGCCGAGTCCAAAATTCAGCGATTCCCCATCTCAGCCCAGAAAGCAGGTAGAACAAGTTTTGTGGTGCCTTTCAGCTGCCTACCGGGGTAGTGTAAAAACTACCAACAGAACTCCTTTCTGGCACCTTCCCCGGTGGAGTTGTGCATGGGGTGTGTTTGGAACATTTTGTCACCAGCCGACTCCAAAATTCAGCGATTCCCCATCTCAGCCCAGAAAGCAGGTAGAACAAGTTTTGTGGTGCCTTTCAGCTGCCTACCGGGGTAGTGTAAAAACTACCAACAGAACTCGTTTCTGGCACCTTCCCCGGTGGAGGTGTGCATGGGGTGTGTTTGGAACATTTTGTCACCAGCCGAGTCCAAAATTCAGCGATTCCCCATCTCAGCCCAGAAAGCAGGTAGAACCGGTTTTATGGTGCCTTTCAGCTGCCTACCGGGGTAGTGTAAAAACTACCAACAGAACTCCTTTCTGGCACCTTCCCCGGTGGAGTTGTGCATGGGGTGTGTTTGGAACATTTTGTCACCAGCCGAGTCCAAAATTCAGCGATTCCCCATCTCAGCCCAGAAAGCAGGTAGAACAAGTTTTGTGGTGCCTTTCAGCTGCCTACCGGGGTAGTGTAAAAACTACCAACAGAACTCGTTTCTGGCACCTTCCCCGGTGGAGGTGTGCATGGGGTGTGTTTGGAACATTTTGTCACCAGCCGAGTCCAAAATTCAGCGATTCCCCATCTCAGCCCAGAAAGCAGGTACAACA
Source organism: Falco cherrug (assembly GCF_023634085.1). Lineage (NCBI taxonomy): Eukaryota > Metazoa > Chordata > Aves > Falconiformes > Falconidae > Falco > Falco cherrug. Next base: position 50,132 of record NW_026599409.1, on the reverse strand, counting down.
AGTTTTGTGGTGCCTTTCAGCTGCCTACGGGGGTAGTGTAAAAACTACCAACAGAAATCGTTTCTGGCACCTTCCCCGGTGGAGTTGTGCATGGGGTGTGTTTGGAACATTTTGTCACCAGCCGAGTCCAAAATTCAGCGATTCCCCATCTCAGCCCAGAAAGCAGGTAGAACAAGTTTTGTGGTGCCTTTCAGCTGCCTACCGGGGTAGTGTAAAAACTACCAACAGAAATCGTTTCTGGCACCTTCCCCGGTGGAGTTGTGCATGGGGTGTGTTTGGAACATTTTGTCAGCAGCCGAGTCCAAAATTCAGCGATTCCCCATCTCAGCCCAGAAAGCAGGTAGAACCGGTTTTATGGTGCCTTTCAGCTGCCTACCGGGGTAGTGTAAAAACTACCAACAGAACTCGTTTCTGGCACCTTCCCCGGTGGAGTTGTGCATGGGGTGTGTTTGGAACATTTTGTCAGCAGCCGAGTCCAAAATTCAGCGATTCCCCATCTCAGCCCAGAAAGCAGGTAGAACAAGTTTTGTGGTGCCTTTCAGCTGCCTACCGGGGTAGTGTAAAAACTACCAACGGAACTCGTTTCTGGCACCTTCCCCGGTGGAGTTGTGCATGGGGTGTATTTGGAACATTTTGTCACCAGCCGAGTCCAAAATTCAGCGATTCCCCATCTCAGCCCAGAAAGCAGGTAGAACAAGTTTTGTGGTGCCTTTCAGCTGCCTACCGGGGTAGTGTAAAAACTACCAACAGAACTCGTTTCTGGCACCTTCCCCGGTGGAGTTGTGCATGGGGTGTGTTTGGAACATTTTGTTACCAGCCGAGTCCAAAATTCAGCCGTTCCCCATCTCAGCCCAGAAAGCAGGTACAACAAGTTTTGTGGTGCCTTTCTCTTGCCTACCGGGGTAGTGTAAAAACTACCAACAGAACTCGTTTCTGGCACCTTCCCCGGTGGAGGTGTGCATGGGGTGTGTTTGGAACATTTTGTCACCAGCCGAGTCCAAAATTCAGCGATTCCCCATCTCAGCCCAGAAAGCAGGTAGAACAAGTTTTGTGGTGCCTTTCAGCTGCCTACCGGGGTAGTGTAAAAACTACCAACAGAACTCGTTTCTGGCACCTTCCCCGGTGGAGTTGTGCATGGGGTGTGTTTGGAACATTTTGTCACCAGCCGAGTCCAAAACTCAGCGATTCCCCATCTCAGCCCAGAAAGCAGGTAGAACAAGTTTTGTGGTGCCTTTCAGCTGCCTACCGGGGTAGTGTAAAAACTACCAACAGAAATCGTTTCTGGCACCTTCCCCGGTGGAGGTGTGCATGGGGTGTGTTTGGAACATTTTGTCAGCAGCCGAGTCCAAAATTCAGCGATTCCCCATCTCAGCCCAGAAAGCAGGTAGAACAAGTTTTGTGGTGCCTTTCAGCTGCCTACCGGGGTAGTGTAAAAACTACCAACAGAACTCGTTTCTGGCACCTTCCCCGGTGGAGGTGTGCATGGGGTGTGTTTGGAACATTTTGTTACCAGCCGAGTCCAAAATTCAGCCGTTCCCCATCTCAGCCCAGAAAGCAGGTAGAACAAGTTTTGTGGTGCCTTTCTCTTGCCTACCGGGGTAGTGTAAAAACTACCAACAGAACTCGTTTCTGGCACCTTCCCCGGTGGAGGTGTGCATGGGGTGTGTTTGGAACATTTTGTCACCAGCCGAGTCCAAAATTCAGCGATTCCCCATCTCAGCCCAGAAAGCAGGTAGAACAAGTTTTGTGGTGCCTTTCAGCTGCCTACCGGGGTAGTGTAAAAACTACCAACAGAACTCCTTTCTGGCACCTTCCCCGGTGGAGTTGTGCATGGGGTGTGTTTGGAACATTTTGTCACCAGCCAAGTCCAAAATTCAGCCGTTCCCCATCTCAGCCCAGAAAGCAGGTAGAACAAGTTTTGTGGTGCCTTTCTCTTGCCTACCGGGGTAGTGTAAAAACTACCAACAGAACTCGTTTCTGGCACCTTCCCCGGTGGAGGTGTGCATGGGGTGTGTTTGGAACATTTTGTCACCAGCCGAGTCCAAAATTCAGCGATTCCCCATCTCAGCCCAGAAAGCAGGTAGAACAAGTTTTGTGGTGCCTTTCAGCTGCCTACCGGGGTAGTGTAAAAACTACCAACAGAACTCGTTTCTGGCACCTTCCCCGGTGGAGTTGTGCATGGGGTGTGTTTGGAACATTTTGTCACCAGCCGAGTCCAAAATTCAGCGATTCCCCATCTCAGCCCAGAAAGCAGGTAGAACAAGTTTTGTGGTGCCTTTCTCTTGCCTACCGGGGTAGTGTAAAAACTACCAACAGAACTCGTTTCTGGCACCTTCCCCGGTGGAGGTGTGCATGGGGTGTGTTTGGAACATTTTGTCAGCAGCCGAGTCCAAAATTCAGCGATTCCCCATCTCAGCCCAGAAAGCAGGTAGAACAAGTTTTGTGGTGCCTTTCAGCTGCCTACCGGGGTAGTGTAAAAACTACCAACAGAACTCGTTTCTGGCACCTTCCCCGGTGGAGGTGTGCATGGGGTGTGTTTGGAACATTTTGTCAGCAGCCGAGTCCAAAATTCAGCGATTCCCCATCTCAGCCCAGAAAGCAGGTAGAACCGGTTTTATGGTGCCTTTCAGCTGCCTACCGGGGTAGTGTAAAAACTACCAACAGAACTCCTTTCTGGCACCTTCCCCGGTGGAGGTGTGCATGGGGTGTGTTTGGAACATTTTGTCACCAGCCGAGTCCAAAATTCAGCGATTCCCCATCTCAGCCCAGAAAGCAGGTAGAACAAGTTTTGTGGTGCCTTTCAGCTGCCTACCGGGGTAGTGTAAAAACTACCAACAGAACTCGTTTCTGGCACCTTCCCCGGTGGAGTTGTGCATGGGGTGTGTTTGGAACATTTTGTCACCAGCCGAGTCCAAAATTCAGCGATTCCCCATCTCAGCCCAGAAAGCAGGTAGAACAAGTTTTGTGGTGCCTTTCAGCTGCCTACCGGGGTAGTGTAAAAACTACCAACAGAAATCGTTTCTGGCACCTTCCCCGGTGGAGGTGTGCATGGGGTGTGTTTGGAACATTTTGTCAGCAGCCGAGTCCAAAATTCAGCGATTCCCCATCTCAGCCCAGAAAGCAGGTAGAACCGGTTTTATGGTGCCTTTCAGCTGCCTACCGGGGTAGTGTAAAAACTACCAACAGAACTCGTTTCTGGCACCTTCCCCGGTGGAGTTGTGCATGGGGTGTGTTTGGAACATTTTGTCAGCAGCCGAGTCCAAAATTCAGCGATTCCCCATCTCAGCCCAGAAAGCAGGTAGAACAAGTTTTGTGGTGCCTTTCAGCTGCCTACCGGGGTAGTGTAAAAACTACCAACAGAACTCGTTTCTGGCACCTTCCCCGGTGGAGTTGTGCATGGGGTGTGTTTGGAACATTTTGTCAGCAGCCGAGTCCAAAATTCAGCGATTACCCATCTCAGCCCAGAAAGCAGGTAGAACAAGTTTTGTGGTGCCTTTCAGCTGCCTACCGGGGTAGTGTAAAAACTACCAACAGAACTCGTTTCTGGCACCTTCCCCGGTGGAGTTGTGCATGGGGTGTGTTTGGAACATTTTGTTACCAGCCGAGTCCAAAATTCAGCCGTTCCCCATCTCAGCCCAGAAAGCAGGTAGAACAAGTTTTGTGGTGCCTTTCTCTTGCCTACCGGGGTAGTGTAAAAACTACCAACAGAACTCGTTTCTGGCACCTTCCCCGGTGGAGGTGTGCATGGGGTGTGTTTGGAACATTTTGTCACCAGCCGAGTCCAAAATTCAGCGATTCCCCATCTCAGCCCAGAAAGCAGGTAGAACAAGTTTTGTGGTGCCTTTCAGCTGCCTACCGGGGGTAGTGTAAAAACTACCAACAGAACTCCTTTCTGGCACCTTCCCCGGTGGAGTTGTGCATGGGGTGTGTTTGGAACATTTTGTCACCAGCCGAGTCGAAAATTCAGCGATTCCCCATCTCAGCCCAGAAAGCAGGTAGAACAAGTTTTGTGGTGCCTTTCAGCTGCCTACCGGGGTAGTGTAAAAACTACCAACAGAACTCGTTTCTGGCACCTTCCCCGGTGGAGTTGTGCATGGGGTGTGTTTGGAACATTTTGTCACCAGCCGAGTCCAAAATTCAGCGATTCCCCATCTCAGCCCAGAAAGCAGGTAGAACAAGTTTTGTGGTGCCTTTCAGCTGCCTACCGGGGTAGTGTAAAAACTACCAACAGAACTCGTTTCTGGCACCTTCCCCGGTGGAGTTGTGCATGGGGTGTGTTTGGAACATTTTGTCACCAGCCGAGTCCAAAATTCAGCGATTCCCCATCTCAGCCCAGAAAGCAGGTAGAACAAGTTTTGTGGTGCCTTTCTCTTGCCTACCGGGGTAGTGTAAAAACTACCAACAGAACTCGTTTCTGGCACCTTCCCCGGTGGAGTTGTGCATGGGGTGTGTTTGGAACATTTTGTCACCAGCCGAGTCCAAAATTCAGCGATTCCCCATCTCAGCCCAGAAAGCAGGTAGAACAAGTTTTGTGGTGCCTTTCAGCTGCCTACCGGGGTAGTGTAAAAACTACCAACAGAACTCGTTTCTGGCACCTTCCCCGGTGGAGTTGTGCATGGGGTGTGTTTGGAACATTTTGTCACAAGCCGAGTCCAAAATTCAGCGATTCCCCATCTCAGCCCAGAAAGCAGGTAGAACAAGTTTTGTGGTGCCTTTCAGCTGCCTACCGGGGTAGTGTAAAAACTACCAACAGAACTCGTTTCTGGCACCTTCCCCGGTGGAGGTGTGCATGGGGTGTGTTTGGAACATTTTGTCACCAGCCGACTCCAAAATTCAGCGATTCCCCATCTCAGCCCAGAAAGCAGGTAGAACAAGTTTTGTGGTGCCTTTCAGCTGCCTACCGGGGTAGTGTAAAAACTACCAACAGAACTCGTTTCTGGCACCTTCCCCGGTGGAGTTGTGCATGGGGTGTGTTTGGAACATTTTGTCAGCAGCCGAGTCCAAAATTCAGCGATTCCCCATCTCAGCCCAGAAAGCAGGTAGAAGCGGTTTTATGGTGCCTTTCAGCCGCCTACCGGGGTAGTGTAAAAACTACCAACAGAACTCCTTTCTGGCACCTTCCCCGGTGGAGGTGTGCATGGGGTGTGTTTGGAACATTTTGTCACCAGCCGAGTCCAAAATTCAGCGATTCCCCATCTCAGCCCAGAAAGCAGGTAGAACAAGTTTTGTGGTGCCTTTCAGCTGCCTACCGGGGTAGTGTAAAAACTACCAACGGAACTCGTTTCTGGCACCTTCCCCGGTGGAGTTGTGCATGGGGTGTGTTTGGAACATTTTGTCACCAGCCGAGTCCAAAATTCAGCGATTCCCCATCTCAGCCCAGAAAGCAGGTACAACAAGTTTTGTGGTGCCTTTCAGCTGCCTACCGGGGTAGTGTAAAAACTACCAACAGAACTCGTTTCTGGCACCTTCCCCGGTGGAGTTGTGCATGGGGTGTGTTTGGAACATTTTGTTACCAGCCGAGTCCAAAATTCAGCCGTTCCCCATCTCAGCCCAGAAAGCAGGTAGAACAAGTTTTGTGGTGCCTTTCTCTTGCCTACCGGGGTAGTGTAAAAACTACCAACAGAACTCGTTTCTGGCACCTTCCCCGGTGGAGGTGTGCATGGGGTGTGTTTGGAACATTTTGTCACCAGCCGAGTCCAAAATTCAGCGATTCCCCATCTCAGCCCAGAAAGCAGGTAGAACAAGTTTTGTGGTGCCTTTCAGCTGCCTACCGGGGTAGTGTAAAAACTACCAACAGAACTCGTTTCTGGCACCTTCCCCGGTGGAGTTGTGCATGGGGTGTGTTTGGAACATTTTGTCAGCAGCCGAGTCCAAAATTCAGCGATTCCCCATCTCAGCCCAGAAAGCAGGTAGAACAAGTTTTGTGGTGCCTTTCAGCTGCCTACCGGGGTAGTGTAAAAACTACCAACAGAACTCGTTTCTGGCACCTTCCCCGGTGGAGGTGTGCATGGGGTGTGTTTGGAACATTTTGTCAGCAGCCGAGTCCAAAATTCAGCGATTCCCCATCTCAGCCCAGAAAGCAGGTAGAACAAGTTTTGTGGTGCCTTTCAGCTGCCTACCGGGGTAGTGTAAAAACTACCAACAGAACTCGTTTCTGGCACCTTCCCCGGTGGAGGTGTGCATGGGGTGTGTTTGGAACATTTTGTCACCAGCCAAGTCCAAAATTCAGCGATTCCCCATCTCAGCCCAGAAAGCAGGTAGAACAAGTTTTGTGGTGCCTTTCAGCTGCCTACCGGGGTAGTGTAAAAACTACCAACAGAACTCGTTTCTGGCACCTTCCCCGGTGGAGTTGTGCATGGGGTGTGTTTGGAACATTTTGTCACCAGCCGAGTCCAAAATTCAGCGATTCCCCATCTCAGCCCAGAAAGCAGGTAGAACAAGTTTTGTGGTGCCTTTCAGCTGCCTACCGGGGTAGTGTAAAAACTACCAACAGAACTCGTTTCTGGCACCTTCCCCGGTGGAGTTGTGCATGGGGTGTGTTTGGAACATTTTGTCACCAGCCGAGTCCAAAATTCAGCGATTCCCCATCTCAGCCCAGAAAGCAGGTAGAACAAGTTTTGTGGTGCCTTTCAGCTGCCTACCGGGGTAGTGTAAAAACTACCAACAGAACTCCTTTCTGGCACCTTCCCCGGTGGAGTTGTGCATGGGGTGTGTTTGGAACATTTTGTCACCAGCCGAGTCCAAAATTCAGCGATTCCCCATCTCAGCCCAGAAAGCAGGTAGAACAAGTTTTGTGGTGCCTTTCAGCTGCCTACCGGGGTAGTGTAAAAACTACCAACGGAACTCGTTTCTGGCACCTTCCCCGGTGGAGTTGTGCATGGGGTGTGTTTGGAACATTTTTGTTACCAGCCGAGTCCAAAATTCAGCCGTTCCCCATCTCAGCCCAGAAAGCAGGTAGAACAAGTTTTGTGGTGCCTTTCAGCTGCCTACCGGGGTAGTGTAAAAACTACCAACAGAACTCGTTTCTGGCACCTTCCCCGGTGGAGGTGTGCATGGGGTGTGTTTGGAACATTTTGTCAGCAGCCGAGTCCAAAATTCAGCGATTCCCCATCTCAGCCCAGAAAGCAGGTAGAACCGGTTTTATGGTGCCTTTCAGCTGCCTACCGGGGTAGTGTAAAAACTACCAACAGAACTCGTTTCTGGCACCTTCCCCGGTGGAGTTGTGCATGGGGTGTGTTTGGAACATTTTGTCACCAGCCGAGTCCAAAATTCAGCGATTCCCCATCTCAGCCCAGAAAGCAGGTAGAACAAGTTTTGTGGTGCCTTTCAGCTGCCTACCGGGGTAGTGTAAAAACTACCAACAGAACTCGTTTCTGGCACCTTCCCCGGTGGAGTTGTGCATGGGGTGTGTTTGGAACATTTTGTCACCAGCCGAGTCCAAAATTCAGCGATTCCCCATCTCAGCCCAGAAAGCAGGTAGAACAAGTTTTGTGGTGCCTTTCTCTTGCCTACCGGGGTAGTGTAAAAACTACCAACAGAACTCGTTTCTGGCACCTTCCCCGGTGGAGGTGTGCATGGGGTGTGTTTGGAACATTTTGTCACCAGCCGAGTCCAAAATTCAGCGATTCCCCATCTCAGCCCAGAAAGCAGGTACAACAAGTTTTGTGGTGCCTTTCAGCTGCCTACCGGGGTAGTGTAAAAACTACCAACAGAACTCGTTTCTGGCACCTTCCCCGGTGGAGTTGTGCATGGGGTGTGTTTGGAACATTTTGTCACCAGCCGAGTCGAAAATTCAGCGATTCCCCATCTCAGCCCAGAAAGCAGGTAGAACAAGTTTTGTGGTGCCTTTCAGCTGCCTACCGGGGTAGTGTAAAAACTACCAACAGAACTCGTTTCTGGCACCTTCCCCGGTGGAGTTGTGCATGGGGTGTGTTTGGAACATTTTGTCACCAGCCGAGTCCAAAATTCAGCGATTCCCCATCTCAGCCCAGAAAGCAGGTAGAACAAGTTTTGTGGTGCCTTTCAGCTGCCTACCGGGGTAGTGTAAAAACTACCAACAGAACTCCTTTCTGGCACCTTCCCCGGTGGAGGTGTGCATGGGGTGTGTTTGGAACATTTTGTCACCAGCCGAGTCCAAAACTCAGCTGTTCCCCATCTCAGCCCAGAAAGCAGGTAGAACAAGTTTTGTGGTGCCTTTCAGCTGCCTACCGGGGTAGTGTAAAAACTACCAACAGAACTCGTTTCTGGCACCTTCCCCGGTGGAGTTGTGCATGGGGTGTGTTTGGAACATTTTGTCACCAGCCGAGTCCAAAATTCAGCGATTCCCCATCTCAGCCCAGAAAGCAGGTAGAACAAGTTTTGTGGTGCCTTTCAGCTGCCTACCGGGGTAGTGTAAAAACTACCAACAGAACTCCTTTCTGGCACCTTCCCCGGTGGAGGTGTGCATGGGGTGTGTTTGGAACATTTTGTCACCAGCCGAGTCCAAAACTCAGCTGTTCCCCATCTCAGCCCAGAAAGCAGGTAGAACAAGTTTTGTGGTGCCTTTCAGCTGCCTACCGGGGTAGTGTAAAAACTACCAACAGAACTCGTTTCTGGCACCTTCCCCGGTGGAGTTGTGCATGGGGTGTGTTTGGAACATTTTGTCACCAGCCGAGTCCAAAATTCAGCGATTCCCCATCTCAGCCCAGAAAGCAGGTAGAACAAGTTTTGTGGTGCCTTTCAGCTGCCTACCGGGGTAGTGTAAAAACTACCAACAGAACTCGTTTCTGGCACCTTCCCCGGTGGAGTTGTGCATGGGGTGTGTTTGGAACATTTTGTCACCAGCCGAGTCCAAAATTCAGCGATTCCCCATCTCAGCCCAGAAAGCAGGTAGAACAAGTTTTGTGGTACCTTTCAGCTGCCTACCGGGGTAGTGTAAAAAACTACCAACAGAACTCGTTTCTGGCACCTTCCCCGGTGGAGTTGTGCATGGGGTGTGTTTGGAACATTTTGTCACCAGCCGAGTCCAAAATTCAGCGATTCCCCATCTCAGCCCAGAAAGCAGGTAGAACAAGTTTTGTGGTGCCTTTCAGCTGCCTACCGGGGTAGTGTAAAAACTACCAACAGAACTCGTTTCTGGCACCTTCCCCGGTGGAGTTGTGCATGGGGTGTGTTTGGAACATTTTGTCACCAGCCGAGTCCAAAATTCAGCGATTCCCCATCTCAGCCCAGAAAGCAGGTAGAACAAGTTTTGTGGTGCCTTTCAGCTGCCTACCGGGGTAGTGTAAAAACTACCAACAGAACTCCTTTCTGGCACCTTCCCCGGTGGAGTTGTGCATGGGGTGTGTTTGGAACATTTTGTCACCAGCCGAGTCCAAAATTCAGCGATTCCCCATCTCAGCCCAGAAAGCAGGTAGAACAAGTTTTGTGGTGCCTTTCAGCTGCCTACCGGGGTAGTGTAAAAACTACCAACAGAACTCGTTTCTGGCACCTTCCCCGGTGGAGGTGTGCATGGGGTGTGTTTGGAACATTTTGTCACCAGCCGAGTCCAAAATTCAGCGATTCCCCATCTCAGCCCAGAAAGCAGGTAGAACCGGTTTTATGGTGCCTTTCAGCTGCCTACCGGGGTAGTGTAAAAACTACCAACAGAACTCCTTTCTGGCACCTTCCCCGGTGGAGTTGTGCATGGGGTGTGTTTGGAACATTTTGTCACCAGCCGAGTCCAAAATTCAGCGATTCCCCATCTCAGCCCAGAAAGCAGGTAGAACAAGTTTTGTGGTGCCTTTCAGCTGCCTACCGGGGTAGTGTAAAAACTACCAACAGAACTCGTTTCTGGCACCTTCCCCGGTGGAGTTGTGCATGGGGTGTGTTTGGAACATTTTGTCACCAGCCGAGTCCAAAATTCAGCGATTCCCCATCTCAGCCCAGAAAGCAGGTAGAACAAGTTTTGTGGTGCCTTTCAGCTGCCTACCGGGGTAGTGTAAAAACTACCAACAGAACTCCTTTCTGGCACCTTCCCCGGTGGAGTTGTGCATGGGGTGTGTTTGGAACATTTTGTCACCAGCCGAGTCCAAAATTCAGCGATTCCCCATCTCAGCCCAGAAAGCAGGTAGAACCGGTTTTATGGTGCCTTTCAGCTGCCTACCGGGGTAGTGTAAAAACTACAACAGAACTCCTTTCTGGCACCTTCCCCGGTGGAGTTGTGCATGGGGTGTGTTTGGAACATTTTGTCACCAGCCGAGTCCAAAATTCAGCGATTCCCCATCTCAGCCCAGAAAGCAGGTAGAACAAGTTTTGTGGTGCCTTTCAGCTGCCTACCGGGGTAGTGTAAAAACTACCAACAGAACTCGTTTCTGGCACCTTCCCCGGTGGAGTTGTGCATGGGGTGTGTTTGGAACATTTTGTCACCAGCCGAGTCCAAAATTCAGCGATTCCCCATCTCAGCCCAGAAAGCAGGTAGAACAAGTTTTGTGGTGCCTTTCAGCTGCCTACCGGGGTAGTGTAAAAACTACCAACAGAACTCGTTTCTGGCACCTTCCCCGGTGGAGTTGTGCATGGGGTTTGTTTGGAACATTTTGTCACCAGCCGAGTCGAAAATTCAGCGATTCCCCATCTCAGCCCAGAAAGCAGGTAGAACAAGTTTTGTGGTGCCTTTCAGCTGCCTACCGGGGTAGTGTAAAAACTACCAACAGAACTCGTTTCTGGCACCTTCCCCGGTGGAGGTGTGCATGGGGTGTGTTTGGAACATTTTGTCACCAGCCGAGTCCAAAATTCAGCGATTCCCCATCTCAGCCCAGAAAGCAGGTAGAACAAGTTTTGTGGTGCCTTTCAGCTGCCTACCGGGGTAGTGTAAAAACTACCAACAGAACTCCTTTCTGGCACCTTCCCCGGTGGAGTTGTGCATGGGGTGTGTTTGGAACATTTTGTCACCAGCCGAGTCCAAAATTCAGCGATTCCCCATCTCAGCCCAGAAAGCAGGTAGAACAAGTTTTGTGGTGCCTTTCAGCTGCCTACCGGGGTAGTGTAAAAACTACCAACAGAACTCGTTTCTGGCACCTTCCCCGGTGGAGTTGTGCATGGGGTGTGTTTGGAACATTTTGTCACCAGCCGAGTCGAAAATTCAGCGATTCCCCATCTCAGCCCAGAAAGCAGGTAGAACAAGTTTTGTGGTGCCTTTCAGCTGCCTACCGGGGTAGTGTAAAAACTACCAACAGAACTCGTTTCTGGCACCTTCCCCGGTGGAGTTGTGCATGGGGTGTGTTTGGAACATTTTGTCACCAGCCGAGTCCAAAATTCAGCTATTCCCCATCTCAGCCCAGAAAGCAGGTAGAACAAGTTTTGTGGTGCCTTTCAGCTGCCTACCGGGGTAGTGTAAAAACTACCAACAGAACTCGTTTCTGGCACCTTCCCCGGTGGAGTTGTGCATGGGGTGTGTTTGGAACATTTTGTCACCAGCCGAGTCCAAAATTCAGCGATTCCCCATCTCAGCCCAGAAAGCAGGTAGAACAAGTTTTGTGGTGCCTTTCAGCTGCCTACCGGGGTAGTGTAAAAACTACCAACAGAACTCGTTTCTGGCACCTTCCCCGGTGGAGTTGTGCATGGGGTGTGTTTGGAACATTTTGTCACCAGCCGAGTCCAAAATTCAGCGATTCCCCATCTCAGCCCAGAAAGCAGGTAGAACCGGTTTTATGGTGCCTTTCAGCTGCCTACCGGGGTAGTGTAAAAACTACCAACAGAACTCCTTTCTGGCACCTTCCCCGGTGGAGTTGTGCATGGGGTGTGTTTGGAACATTTTGTCACCAGCCGAGTCCAAAATTCAGCGATTCCCCATCTCAGCCCAGAAAGCAGGTAGAACAAGTTTTGTGGTGCCTTTCAGCTGCCTACTGGGGTAGTGTAAAAACTACCAACAGAACTCGTTTCTGGCACCTTCCCCGGTGGAGTTGTGCATGGGGTGTGTTTGGAACATTTTGTCACCAGCCGAGTCCAAAATTCAGCGATTCCCCATCTCAGCCCAGAAAGCAGGTAGAACCGGTTTTATGGTGCCTTTCAGCTGCCTACCGGGGTAGTGTAAAAACTACCAACAGAACTCGTTTCTGGCACCTTCCCCGGTGGAGTTGTGCATGGGGTGTGTTTGGAACATTTTGTCACCAGCCGAGTCCAAAATTCAGCGATTCCCCATCTCAGCCCAGAAAGCAGGTAGAACAAGTTTTGTGGTGCCTTTCAGCTGCCTACCGGGGTAGTGTAAAAACTACCAACAGAACTCGTTTCTGGCACCTTCCCCGGTGGAGTTGTGCATGGGGTGTGTTTGGAACATTTTGTCACCAGCCGAGTCCAAAATTCAGCGATTCCCCATCTCAGCCCAGAAAGCAGGTAGAACAAGTTTTGTGGTGCCTTTCAGCTGCCTACCGGGGTAGTGTAAAAACTACCAACAGAACTCGTTTCTGGCACCTTCCCCGGTGGAGTTGTGCATGGGGTGTGTTTGGAACATTTTGTCACCAGCCGAGTCCAAAATTCAGCGATTCCCCATCTCAGCCCAGAAAGCAGGTACAACAAGTTTTGTGGTGCCTTTCAGCTGCCTACCGGGGTAGTGTAAAAACTACCAACAGAACTCGTTTCTGGCACCTTCCCCGGTGGAGTTGTGCATGGGGTGTGTTTGGAACATTTTGTCACCAGCCGAGTCCAAAATTCAGCGATTCCCCATCTCAGCCCAGAAAGCAGGTAGAACAAGTTTTGTGGTGCCTTTCAGCTGCCTACCGGGGTAGTGTAAAAACTACCAACAGAACTCCTTTCTGGCACCTTCCCCGGTGGAGTTGTGCATGGGGTGTGTTTGGAACATTTTGTCACCAGCCGAGTCCAAAATTCAGCGATTCCCCATCTCAGCCCAGAAAGCAGGTAGAACAAGTTTTGTGGTGCCTTTCAGCTGCCTACCGGGGTAGTGTAAAAACTACCAACAGAACTCGTTTCTGGCACCTTCCCCGGTGGAGTTGTGCATGGGGTGTGTTTCGAACATTTTGTCACCAGCCGAGTCCAAAATTCAGCGATTCCCCATCTCAGCCCAGAAAGCAGGTAGAACCGGTTTTATGGTGCCTTTCAGCTGCCTACCGGGGTAGTGTAAAAACTACCAACAGAACTCCTTTCTGGCACCTTCCCCGGTGGAGTTGTGCATGGGGTGTGTTTGGAACATTTTGTCACCAGCCGAGTCCAAAATTCAGCGATTCCCCATCTCAGCCCAGAAAGCAGGTAGAACAAGTTTTGTGGTGCCTTTCAGCTGCCTACCGGGGTAGTGTAAAAACTACCAACAGAACTCGTTTCTGGCACCTTCCCCGGTGGAGTTGTGCATGGGGTGTGTTTGGAACATTTTGTCACCAGCCGAGTCCAAAATTCAGCGATTCCCCATCTCAGCCCAGAAAGCAGGTAGAACAAGTTTTGTGGTGCCTTTCAGCTGCCTACCGGGGTAGTGTAAAAACTACCAACAGAACTCCTTTCTGGCACCTTCCCCGGTGGAGTTGTGCATGGGGTGTGTTTGGAACATTTTGTCACCAGCCGAGTCGAAAATTCAGCGATTCCCCATCTCAGCCCAGAAAGCAGGTAGAACCGGTTTTATGGTGCCTTTCAGCTGCCTACCGGGGTAGTGTAAAAACTACCAACAGAACTCCTTTCTGGCACCTTCCCCGGTGGAGTTGTGCATGGGGTGTGTTTGGAACATTTTGTCACCAGCCGAGTCCAAAATTCAGCGATTCCCCATCTCAGCCCAGAAAGCAGGTAGAACAAGTTTTGTGGTGCCTTTCAGCTGCCTACCGGGGTAGTGTAAAAACTACCAACAGAACTCGTTTCTGGCACCTTCCCCGGTGGAGTTGTGCATGGGGTGTGTTTGGAACATTTTGTCACCAGCCGAGTCCAAAATTCAGCGATTCCCCATCTCAGCCCAGAAAGCAGGTAGAACAAGTTTTGTGGTGCCTTTCAGCTGCCTACCGGGGTAGTGTAAAAACTACCAACAGAACTCGTTTCTGGCACCTTCCCCGGTGGAGTTGTGCATGGGGTTTGTTTGGAACATTTTGTCACCAGCCGAGTCGAAAATTCAGCGATTCCCCATCTCAGCCCAGAAAGCAGGTAGAACAAGTTTTGTGGTGCCTTTCAGCTGCCTACCGGGGTAGTGTAAAAACTACCAACAGAACTCGTTTCTGGCACCTTCCCCGGTGGAGGTGTGCATGGGGTGTGTTTGGAACATTTTGTCACCAGCCGAGTCCAAAATTCAGCGATTCCCCATCTCAGCCCAGAAAGCAGGTAGAACAAGTTTTGTGGTGCCTTTCAGCTGCCTACCGGGGTAGTGTAAAAACTACCAACAGAACTCCTTTCTGGCACCTTCCCCGGTGGAGTTGTGCATGGGGTGTGTTTGGAACATTTTGTCACCAGCCGAGTCCAAAATTCAGCGATTCCCCATCTCAGCCCAGAAAGCAGGTAGAACAAGTTTTGTGGTGCCTTTCAGCTGCCTACCGGGGTAGTGTAAAAACTACCAACAGAACTCGTTTCTGGCACCTTCCCCGGTGGAGTTGTGCATGGGGTGTGTTTGGAACATTTTGTCACCAGCCGAGTCGAAAATTCAGCGATTCCCCATCTCAGCCCAGAAAGCAGGTAGAACAAGTTTTGTGGTGCCTTTCAGCTGCCTACCGGGGTAGTGTAAAAACTACCAACAGAACTCGTTTCTGGCACCTTCCCCGGTGGAGTTGTGCATGGGGTGTGTTTGGAACATTTTGTCACCAGCCGAGTCCAAAATTCAGCTATTCCCCATCTCAGCCCAGAAAGCAGGTAGAACAAGTTTTGTGGTGCCTTTCAGCTGCCTACCGGGGTAGTGTAAAAACTACCAACAGAACTCGTTTCTGGCACCTTCCCCGGTGGAGTTGTGCATGGGGTGTGTTTGGAACATTTTGTCACCAGCCGAGTCCAAAATTCAGCGATTCCCCATCTCAGCCCAGAAAGCAGGTAGAACAAGTTTTGTGGTGCCTTTCAGCTGCCTACCGGGGTAGTGTAAAAACTACCAACAGAACTCGTTTCTGGCACCTTCCCCGGTGGAGTTGTGCATGGGGTGTGTTTGGAACATTTTGTCACCAGCCGAGTCCAAAATTCAGCGATTCCCCATCTCAGCCCAGAAAGCAGGTAGAACCGGTTTTATGGTGCCTTTCAGCTGCCTACCGGGGTAGTGTAAAAACTACCAACAGAACTCCTTTCTGGCACCTTCCCCGGTGGAGTTGTGCATGGGGTGTGTTTGGAACATTTTGTCACCAGCCGAGTCCAAAATTCAGCGATTCCCCATCTCAGCCCAGAAAGCAGGTAGAACAAGTTTTGTGGTGCCTTTCAGCTGCCTACCGGGGTAGTGTAAAAACTACCAACAGAACTCGTTTCTGGCACCTTCCCCGGTGGAGTTGTGCATGGGGTGTGTTTGGAACATTTTGTCACCAGCCGAGTCCAAAATTCAGCGATTCCCCATCTCAGCCCAGAAAGCAGGTAGAACAAGTTTTGTGGTGCCTTTCAGCTGCCTACCGGGGTAGTGTAAAAACTACCAACAGAACTCGTTTCTGGCACCTTCCCCGGTGGAGTTGTGCATGGGGTGTGTTTGGAACATTTTGTCACCAGCCGAGTCCAAAATTCAGCGATTCCCCATCTCAGCCCAGAAAGCAGGTAGAACAAGTTTTGTGGTGCCTTTCAGCTGCCTACCGGGGTAGTGTAAAAACTACCAACAGAACTCGTTTCTGGCACCTTCCCCGGTGGAGTTGTGCATGGGGTGTGTTTGGAACATTTTGTCACCAGCCGAGTCCAAAATTCAGCGATTCCCCATCTCAGCCCAGAAAGCAGGTAGAACAAGTTTTGTGGTCCCTTTCAGCTGCCTACCGGGGTAGTGTAAAAACTACCGACAGAACTCGTTTCTGGCACCTTCCCCGGTGGAGTTGTGCATGGGGTTTGTTTGGAACATTTTGTCACCAGCCGAGTCCAAAATTCAGCGATTCCCCATCTCAGCCCAGAAAGCAGGTAGAACAAGTTTTGTGGTGCCTTTCAGCTGCCTACCGGGGTAGTGTAAAAACTACCAACAGAACTCGTTTCTGGCACCTTCCCCGGTGGAGGTGTGCATGGGGTGTGTTTGGAACATTTTGTCACCAGCCGAGTCCAAAATTCAGCGATTCCCCATCTCAGCCCAGAAAGCAGGTAGAACAAGTTTTGTGGTGCCTTTCAGCTGCCTACCGGGGTAGTGTAAAAACTACCAACAGAACTCCTTTCTGGCACCTTCCCCGGTGGAGTTGTGCATGGGGTGTGTTTGGAACATTTTGTCACCAGCCGAGTCCAAAATTCAGCGATTCCCCATCTCAGCCCAGAAAGCAGGTAGAACAAGTTTTGTGGTGCCTTTCAGCTGCCTACCGGGGTAGTGTAAAAACTACCAACAGAACTCGTTTCTGGCACCTTCCCCGGTGGAGTTGTGCATGGGGTGTGTTTGGAACATTTTGTCACCAGCCGAGTCCAAAATTCAGCGATTCCCCATCTCAGCCCAGAAAGCAGGTAGAACAAGTTTTGTGGTGCCTTTCAGCTGCCTACCGGGGTAGTGTAAAAACTACCAACAGAACTCGTTTCTGGCACCTTCCCCGGTGGAGTTGTGCATGGGGTGTGTTTGGAACATTTTGTCACCAGCCGAGTCCAAAATTCAGCGATTCCCCATCTCAGCCCAGAAAGCAGGTAGAACAAGTTTTGTGGTGCCTTTCAGCTGCCTACCGGGGTAGTGTAAAAACTACCAACAGAACTCGTTTCTGGCACCTTCCCCGGTGGAGTTGTGCATGGGGTGTGTTTGGAACATTTTGTCACCAGCCGAGTCCAAAATTCAGCGATTCCCCATCTCAG
The DNA here is from genome assembly GCF_023634085.1 of Falco cherrug. NCBI lineage: Eukaryota > Metazoa > Chordata > Aves > Falconiformes > Falconidae > Falco > Falco cherrug. Next base: position 33,272 of record NW_026599409.1, on the reverse strand, counting down.
CCCAGAAAGCAGGTAGAACAAGTTTTGTGGTGCCTTTCAGCTGCCTACCGGGGTAGTGTAAAAACTACCAACAGAAATCGTTTCTGGCACCTTCCCCGGTGGAGTTGTGCATGGGGTGTGTTTGGAACATTTTGTCACCAGCCGAGTCCAAAATTCAGCGATTCCCCATCTCAGACCAGAAAGCAGGTAGAACCGGTTTTATGGTGCCTTTCAGCTGCCTACCGGGGTAGTGTAAAAACTACCAACAGAACTCCTTTCTGGCACCTTCCCCGGTGGAGTTGTGCATGGGGTGTGTTTGGAACATTTTGTCAGCAGCCGAGTCCAAAATTCAGCGATTCCCCATCTCAGCCCAGAAAGCAGGTAGAACAAGTTTTGTGGTGCCTTTCAGCTGCCTACCGGGGTAGTGTAAAAACTACCAACAGAACTCGTTTCTGGCACCTTCCCCGGTGGAGTTGTGCATGGGGTGTGTTTGGAACATTTTGTCACCAGCCGAGTCCAAAATTCAGCGATTCCCCATCTCAGCCCAGAAAGCAGGTAGAACAAGTTTTGTGGTGCCTTTCAGCTGCCTACCGGGGTAGTGTAAAAACTACCAACAGAACTCGTTTCTGGCACCTTCCCCGGTGGAGTTGTGCATGGGGTGTGTTTGGAACATTTTGTCACCAGCCGAGTCCAAAATTCAGCGATTCCCCATCTCAGCCCAGAAAGCAGGTAGAACAAGTTTTGTGGTGCCTTTCAGCTGCCTACCGGGGTAGTGTAAAAACTACCAACGGAACTCGATTCTGGCACCTTCCCCGGTGGAGTTGTGCATGGGGTGTGTTTGGAACATTTTGTCACCAGCCGAGTCGAAAATTCAGCGATTCCCCATCTCAGCCCAGAAAGCAGGTAGAACAAGTTTTGTGGTGCCTTTCAGCTGCCTACCGGGGTAGTGTAAAAACTACCAACAGAACTTGTTTCTGGCACCTTCCCCGGTGGAGGTGTGCATGGGGTGTGTTTGGAACATTTTGTCACCAGCCGAGTCCAAAATTCAGCGATTCTCCATCTCAGCCCAGAAAGCAGGTACAACAAGTTTTGTGGTGCCTTTCTCTTCCCTACCGGGGTAGTGTAAAAACTACCAACAGAACTCGTTTCTGGCACCTTCCCCGGTGGAGTTGTGCATGGGGTGTGTTTGGAACATTTTGTCACCAGCCGAGTCCAAAATTCAGCGATTCCCCATCTCAGCCCAGAAAGCAGGTAGAACAAGTTTTGTGGTGCCTTTCAGCTGCCTACTGGGGTAGTGTAAAAACTACCAACAGAACTCCTTTCTGGCACCTTCCCCGGTGGAGTTGTGCATGGGGTGTGTTTGGAACATTTTGTCACCAGCCGAGTCCAAAATTCAGCGATTCCCCATCTCAGCCCAGAAAGCAGGTAGAACAAGTTTTGTGGTGCCTTTCAGCTGCCTACCGGGGTAGTGTAAAAACTACCAACAGAACTCCTTTCTGGCACCTTCCCCGGTGGAGTTGTGCATGGGGTGTGTTTGGAACATTTTGTCACCAGCCGAGTCCAAAATTCAGCTATTCCCCATCTCAGCCCAGAAAGCAGGTAGAACAAGTTTTGTGGTGCCTTTCAGCTGCCTACCGGGGTAGTGTAAAAACTACCAACAGAACTCGTTTCTGGCACCTTCCCCGGTGGAGTTGTGCATGGGGTGTGTTTGGAACATTTTGTCACCAGCCGAGTCCAAAATTCAGCGATTCCCCATCTCAGCCCAGAAAGCAGGTAGAACAAGTTTTGTGGTGCCTTTCAGCTGCCTACCGGGGTAGTGTAAAAACTACCAACAGAACTCGTTTCTGGCACCTTCCCCGGTGGAGTTGTGCATGGGGTGTGTTTGGAACATTTTGTCACCAGCCGAGTCCAAAATTCAGCGATTCCCCATCTCAGCCCAGAAAGCAGGTAGAACAAGTTTTGTGGTGCCTTTCAGCTGCCTACCGGGGTAGTGTAAAAACTACCAACAGAACTCGTTTCTGGCACCTTCCCCGGTGGAGTTGTGCATGGGGTGTGTTTGGAACATTTTGTCACCAGCCGAGTCCAAAATTCAGCGATTCCCCATCTCAGCCCAGAAAGCAGGTAGAACAAGTTTTGTGGTGCCTTTCAGCTGCCTACCGGGGTAGTGTAAAAACTACCAACAGAACTCATTTCTGGCACCTTCCCCGGTGGAGTTGTGCATGGGGTGTGTTTGGAACATTTTGTCACCAGCCGAGTCCAAAATTCAGCGATTCCCCATCTCAGCCCAGAAAGCAGGTAGAACAAGTTTTGTGGTGCCTTTCAGCTGCCTACCGGGGTAGTGTAAAAACTACCAATGGAACTCGTTTCTGGCACCTTCCCCGGTGGAGTTGTGCATGGGGTGTGTTTGGAACATTTTGTCACCAGCCGAGTCGAAAATTCAGCGATTCCCCATCTCAGCCCAGAAAGCAGGTAGAACAAGTTTTGTGGTTCCTTTCAGCTGCCTACCGGGGTAGTGTAAAAACTACCAACAGAACTTGTTTCTGGCACCTTCCCCGGTGGAGGTGTGCATGGGGTGTGTTTGGAACATTTTGTCACCAGCCGAGTCCAAAATTCAGCGATTCTCCATCTCAGCCCAGAAAGCAGGTACAACAAGTTTTGTGGTGCCTTTCTCTTGCCTACCGAGGTAGTGTAAAAACTACCAACAGAACTCGTTTCTGGCACCTTCCCCGGTGGAGTTGTGCATGGGGTGTGTTTGGAACATTTTGTCACCAGCCGAGTCCAAAATTCAGCGATTCCCCATCTCAGCCCAGAAAGCAGGTAGAACAAGTTTTGTGGTGCCTTTCAGCTGCCTACTGGGGTAGTGTAAAAACTACCAACAGAACTCCTTTCTGGCACCTTCCCCGGTGGAGTTGTGCATGGGGTGTGTTTGGAACATTTTGTCACCAGCCGAGTCCAAAATTCAGCGATTCCCCATCTCAGCCCAGAAAGCAGGTAGAACAAGTTTTGTGGTGCCTTTCAGCTGCCTACCGGGGTAGTGTAAAAACTACCAACAGAACTCGTTTCTGGCACCTTCCCCGGTGGAGGTGTGCATGGGGTGTGTTTGGAACATTTTGTCACCAGCCGAGTCCAAAATTCAGCTATTCCCCATCTCAGCCCAGAAAGCAGGTAGAACAAGTTTTGTGGTGCCTTTCAGCTGCCTACCGGGGTAGTGTAAAAACTACCAACAGAACTCCTTTCTGGCACCTTCCCCGGTGGAGTTGTGCATGGGGTGTGTTTGGAACATTTTGTCACCAGCCGAGTCCAAAATTCAGCGATTCCCCATCTCAGCCCAGAAAGCAGGTAGAACAAGTTTTGTGGTGCCTTTCAGCTGCCTACCGGGGTAGTGTAAAAACTACCAACAGAACTCGTTTCTGGCACCTTCCCCGGTGGAGTTGTGCATGGGGTGTGTTTGGAACATTTTGTCACCAGCCGAGTCCAAAATTCAGCGATTCCCCATCTCAGCCCAGAAAGCAGGTAGAACAAGTTTTGTGGTGCCTTTCAGCTGCCTACCGGGGTAGTGTAAAAACTACCAACGGAACTCGTTTCTGGCACCTTCCCCGGTGGAGTTGTGCATGGGGTGTGTTTGGAACATTTTGTCACCAGCCGAGTCGAAAATTCAGCGATTCCCCATCTCAGCCCAGAAAGCAGGTAGAACAAGTTTTGTGGTGCCTTTCAGCTGCCTACCGGGGTAGTGTAAAAACTACCAACAGAACTCGTTTCTGGCACCTTCCCCGGTGGAGGTGTGCATGGGGTGTGTTTGGAACATTTTGTCACCAGCCGAGTCCAAAATTCAGCGATTCTCCATCTCAGCCCAGAAAGCAGGTACAACAAGTTTTGTGGTGCCTTTCTCTTGCCTACCGGGGTAGTGTAAAAACTACCAAAAGAACTCGTTTCTGGCACCTTCCCCGGTGGAGTTGTGCATGGGGTGTGTTTGGAACATTTTGTCACCAGCCGAGTCCAAAATTCAGCGATTCCCCATCTCAGCCCAGAAAGCAGGTAGAACAAGTTTTGTGGTGCCTTTCAGCTGCCTACTGGGGTAGTGTAAAAACTACCAACAGAACTCCTTTCTGGCACCTTCCCCGGTGGAGTTGTGCATGGGGTGTGTTTGGAACATTTTGTCACCAGCCGAGTCCAAAATTCAGCGATTCCCCATCTCAGCCCAGAAAGCAGGTAGAACAAGTTTTGTGGTGCCTTTCAGCTGCCTACCGGGGTAGTGTAAAAACTACCAACAGAACTCGTTTCTGGCACCTTCCCCGGTGGAGTTGTGCATGGGGTGTGTTTGGAACATTTTGTCACCAGCCGAGTCCAAAATTCAGCTATTCCCCATCTCAGCCCAGAAAGCAGGTAGAACAAGTTTTGTGGTGCCTTTCAGCTGCCTACCGGGGTAGTGTAAAAACTACCAACAGAACTCGTTTCTGGCACCTTCCCCGGTGGAGGTGTGCATGGGGTGTGTTTGGAACATTTTGTCAGCAGCCGAGTCCAAAATTCAGCGATTCCCCATCTCAGCCCAGAAAGCAGGTAGAACAAGTTTTGTGGTGCCTTTCAGCTGCCTACCGGGGTAGTGTAAAAACTACCAACAGAACTCGTTTCTGGCACCTTCCCCGGTGGAGTTGTGCATGGGGTGTGTTTGGAACATTTTGTCACCAGCCAAGTCCAAAATTCAGCGATTCCCCATCTCAGCCCAGAAAGCAGGTAGAACAAGTTTTGTGGTGCCTTTCAGCTGCCTACCGGGGTAGTGTAAAAACTACCAACAGAACTCGTTTCTGGCACCTTCCCCGGTGGAGTTGTGCATGGGGTGTGTTTGGAACATTTTGTTACCAGCCGAGTCCAAAATTCAGCCGTTCCCCATCTCAGCCCAGAAAGCAGGTAGAACAAGTTTTGTGGTGCCTTTCTCTTGCCTACCGGGGTAGTGTAAAAACTACCAACGGAACTCGATTCTGGCACCTTCCCCGGTGGAGTTGTGCATGGGGTGTGTTTGGAACATTTTGTCACCAGCCGAGTCCAAAATTCAGCGATTCCCCATCTCAGCCCAGAAAGCAGGTAGAACAAGTTTTGTGGTGCCTTTCAGCTGCCTACCGGGGTAGTGTAAAAACTACCAACAGAACTCGTTTCTGGCACCTTCCCCGGTGGAGTTGTGCATGGGGTGTGTTTGGAACATTTTGTCAGCAGCCGAGTCCAAAATTCAGCTATTCCCCATCTCAGCCCAGAAAGCAGGTAGAACAAGTTTTGTGGTGCCTTTCAGCTGCCTACCGGGGTAGTGTAAAAACTACCAACAGAACTCGTTTCTGGCACCTTCCCCGGTGGAGTTGTGCATGGGGTGTGTTTGGAACATTTTGTCACCAGCCGAGTCCAAAATTCAGCGATTCCCCATCTCAGCCCAGAAAGCAGGTAGAACAAGTTTTGTGGTGCCTTTCAGCTGCCTACCGGGGTAGTGTAAAAACTACCAACAGAACTCCTTTCTGGCACCTTCCCCGGTGGAGTTGTGCATGGGGTGTGTTTGGAACATTTTGTCACCAGCCGAGTCCAAAATTCAGCGATTCCCCATCTCAGCCCAGAAAGCAGGTAGAACAAGTTTTGTGGTGCCTTTCAGCTGCCTACCGGGGTAGTGTAAAAACTACCAACAGAACTCGTTTCTGGCACCTTCCCCGGTGGAGTTGTGCATGGGGTGTGTTTGGAACATTTTGTTACCAGCCGAGTCCAAAATTCAGCCGTTCCCCATCTCAGCCCAGAAAGCAGGTAGAACAAGTTTTGTGGTGCCTTTCTCTTGCCTACCGGGGTAGTGTAAAAACTACCAACGGAACTCGATTCTGGCACCTTCCCCGGTGGAGTTGTGCATGGGGTGTGTTTGGAACATTTTGTCACCAGCCGAGTCCAAAATTCAGCGATTCCCCATCTCAGCCCAGAAAGCAGGTAGAACAAGTTTTGTGGTGCCTTTCAGCTGCCTACCGGGGTAGTGTAAAAACTACCAACAGAACTCGTTTCTGGCACCTTCCCCGGTGGAGTTGTGCATGGGGTGTGTTTGGAACATTTTGTCACCAGCCGAGTCCAAAATTCAGCTATTCCCCATCTCAGCCCAGAAAGCAGGTAGAACAAGTTTTGTGGTGCCTTTCAGCTGCCTACCGGGGTAGTGTAAAAACTACCAACAGAACTCGTTTCTGGCACCTTCCCCGGTGGAGTTGTGCATGGGGTGTGTTTGGAACATTTTGTCACCAGCCGAGTCCAAAATTCAGCGATTCCCCATCTCAGCCCAGAAAGCAGGTAGAACAAGTTTTGTGGTGCCTTTCAGCTGCCTACCGGGGTAGTGTAAAAACTACCAACAGAACTCCTTTCTGGCACCTTCCCCGGTGGAGTTGTGCATGGGGTGTGTTTGGAACATTTTGTCACCAGCCGAGTCCAAAATTCAGCGATTCCCCATCTCAGCCCAGAAAGCAGGTAGAACAAGTTTTGTGGTGCCTTTCAGCTGCCTACCGGGGTAGTGTAAAAACTACCAACAGAACTCGTTTCTGGCACCTTCCCCGGTGGAGTTGTGCATGGGGTGTGTTTGGAACATTTTGTCACCAGCCGAGTCCAAAATTCAGCGATTCCCCATCTCAGCCCAGAAAGCAGGTAGAACAAGTTTTGTGGTGCCTTTCAGCTGCCTACCGGGGTAGTGTAAAAACTACCAACAGAACTCGTTTCTGGCACCTTCCCCGGTGGAGGTGTGCATGGGGTGTGTTTGGAACATTTTGTCACCAGCCGAGTCCAAAATTCAGTGATTCCCCATCTCAGCCCAGAAAGCAGGTAGAACAAGTTTTGTGGTGCCTTTCTTTTGCCTACCGGGGTAGTGTAAAAACTACCAACAGAACTCGTTTCTGGCACCTTCCCCGGTGGAGTTGTGCATGGGGTGTGTTTGGAACATTTTGTCACCAGCCGAGTCCAAAATTCAGCTATTCCCCATCTCAGCCCAGAAAGCAGGTAGAACAAGTTTTGTGGTGCCTTTCAGCTGCCTACCGGGGTAGTGTAAAAACTACCAACAGAACTCGTTTCTGGCACCTTCCCCGGTGGAGTTGTGCATGGGGTGTGTTTGGAACATTTTGTCACCAGCCGAGTCCAAAATTCAGCGATTCCCCATCTCAGCCCAGAAAGCAGGTAGAACAAGTTTTGTGGTGCCTTTCAGCTGCCTACCGGGGTAGTGTAAAAACTACCAACAGAACTCGTTTCTGGCACCTTCCCCGGTGGAGTTGTGCATGGGGTGTGTTTGGAACATTTTGTCACCAGCCGAGTCCAAAATTCAGCGATTCCCCATCTCAGCCCAGAAAGCAGGTAGAACAAGTTTTGTGGTGCCTTTCAGCTGCCTACCGGGGTAGTGTAAAAACTACCAACAGAACTCGTTTCTGGCACCTTCCCCGGTGGAGTTGTGCATGGGGTGTGTTTGGAACATTTTGTCACCAGCCGAGTCCAAAATTCAGCGATTCCCCATCTCAGCCCAGAAAGCAGGTAGAACAAGTTTTGTGGTGCCTTTCAGCTGCCTACCGGGGTAGTGTAAAAACTACCAACAGAACTCGTTTCTGGCACCTTCCCCGGTGGAGTTGTGCATGGGGTGTGTTTGGAACATTTTGTCAGCAGCCGAGTCCAAAATTCAGCGATTCCCCATCTCAGCCCAGAAAGCAGGTAGAACAAGTTTTGTGGTGCCTTTCAGCTGCCTACCGGGGTAGTGTAAAAACTACCAACAGAACTCGTTTCTGGCACCTTCCCCGGTGGAGTTGTGCATGGGGTGTGTTTGGAACATTTTGTCAGCAGCCGAGTCCAAAATTCAGCGATTCCCCATCTCAGCCCAGAAAGCAGGTAGAACAAGTTTTGTGGTGCCTTTCAGCTGCCTACCGGGGTAGTGTAAAAACTACCAACAGAACTCGTTTCTGGCACCTTCCCCGGTGGAGGTGTGCATGGGGTGTGTTTGGAACATTTTGTCAGCAGCCGAGTCCAAAATTCAGCGATTCCCCATCTCAGCCCAGAAAGCAGGTAGAACAAGTTTTGTGGTGCCTTTCAGCTGCCTACCGGGGTAGTGTAAAAACTACCAACAGAACTCGTTTCTGGCACCTTCCCCGGTGGAGTTGTGCATGGGGTGTGTTTGGAACATTTTGTCACCAGCCGAGTCCAAAATTCAGCGATTCCCCATCTCAGCCCAGAAAGCAGGTAGAACAAGTTTTGTGGTGCCTTTCAGCTGCCTACCGGGGTAGTGTAAAAACTACCAACAGAACTCGTTTCTGGCACCTTCCCCGGTGGAGTTGTGCATGGGGTGTGTTTGGAACATTTTGTCACCAGCCGAGTCCAAAATTCAGCGATTCCCCATCTCAGACCAGAAAGCAGGTAGAACCGGTTTTATGGTGCCTTTCAGCTGCCTACCGGGGTAGTGTAAAAACTACCAACAGAACTCGTTTCTGGCACCTTCCCCGGTGGAGTTGTGCATGGGGTGTGTTTGGAACATTTTGTCACCAGCCGAGTCCAAAATTCAGCGATTCCCCATCTCAGCCCAGAAAGCAGGTAGAACAAGTTTTGTGGTGCCTTTCAGCTGCCTACCGGGGTAGTGTAAAAACTACCAACAGAACTCGTTTCTGGCACCTTCCCCGGTGGAGTTGTGCATGGGGTGTGTTTGGAACATTTTGTCACCAGCCGAGTCCAAAATTCAGCGATTCCCCATCTCAGCCCAGAAAGCAGGTAGAACCGGTTTTATGGTGCCTTTCAGCTGCCTACCGGGGTAGTGTAAAAACTACCAACAGAACTCGTTTCTGGCACCTTCCCCGGTGGAGTTGTGCATGGGGTGTGTTTGGAACATTTTGTCACCAGCCGAGTCCAAAATTCAGCGATTCCCCATCTCAGCCCAGAAAGCAGGTAGAACAAGTTTTGTGGTGCCTTTCAGCTGCCTACCGGGGTAGTGTAAAAACTACCAACAGAACTCGTTTCTGGCACCTTCCCCGGTGGAGTTGTGCATGGGGTGTGTTTGGAACATTTTGTCAGCAGCCGAGTCCAAAATTCAGCGATTCCCCATCTCAGCCCAGAAAGCAGGTAGAACAAGTTTTGTGGTGCCTTTCAGCTGCCTACCGGGGTAGTGTAAAAACTACCAACAGAACTCGTTTCTGGCACCTTCCCCGGTGGAGTTGTGCATGGGGTGTGTTTGGAACATTTTGTCAGCAGCCGAGTCCAAAATTCAGCGATTCCCCATCTCAGCCCAGAAAGCAGGTAGAACAAGTTTTGTGGTGCCTTTCAGCTGCCTACCGGGGTAGTGTAAAAACTACCAACAGAACTCGTTTCTGGCACCTTCCCCGGTGGAGTTGTGCATGGGGTGTGTTTGGAACATTTTGTCAGCAGCCGAGTCCAAAATTCAGCGATTCCCCATCTCAGCCCAGAAAGCAGGTAGAACAAGTTTTGTGGTGCCTTTCAGCTGCCTACCGGGGTAGTGTAAAAACTACCAACAGAACTCGTTTCTGGCACCTTCCCCGGTGGAGGTGTGCATGGGGTGTGTTTGGAACATTTTGTCACCAGCCGAGTCCAAAATTCAGCGATTCCCCATCTCAGCCCAGAAAGCAGGTAGAACCGGTTTTATGGTGCCTTTCAGCTGCCTACCGGGGTAGTGTAAAAACTACCAACAGAACTCCTTTCTGGCACCTTCCCCGGTGGAGTTGTGCATGGGGTGTGTTTGGAACATTTTGTCACCAGCCGAGTCCAAAATTCAGCGATTCCCCATCTCAGCCCAGAAAGCAGGTAGAACAAGTTTTGTGGTGCCTTTCAGCTGCCTACCGGGGTAGTGTAAAAACTACCAACAGAACTCGTTTCTGGCACCTTCCCCGGTGGAGTTGTGCATGGGGTGTGTTTGGAACATTTTGTCACCAGCCGAGTCCAAAATTCAGCGATTCCCCATCTCAGCCCAGAAAGCAGGTAGAACAAGTTTTGTGGTGCCTTTCAGCTGCCTACCGGGGTAGTGTAAAAACTACCAACAGAACTCGTTTCTGGCACCTTCCCCGGTGGAGGTGTGCATGGGGTGTGTTTGGAACATTTTGTCACCAGCCGAGTCCAAAATTCAGCGATTCCCCATCTCAGACCAGAAAGCAGGTAGAACCGGTTTTATGGTGCCTTTCAGCTGCCTACCGGGGTAGTGTAAAAACTACCAACAGAACTCGTTTCTGGCACCTTCCCCGGTGGAGTTGTGCATGGGGTGTGTTTGGAACATTTTGTCACCAGCCGAGTCCAAAATTCAGCGATTCCCCATCTCAGCCCAGAAAGCAGGTAGAACAAGTTTTGTGGTGCCTTTCAGCTGCCTACCGGGGTAGTGTAAAAACTACCAACAGAACTCGTTTCTGGCACCTTCCCCGGTGGAGTTGTGCATGGGGTGTGTTTGGAACATTTTGTCACCAGCCGAGTCCAAAATTCAGCGATTCCCCATCTCAGCCCAGAAAGCAGGTAGAACAAGTTTTGTGGTGCCTTTCAGCTGCCTACCGGGGTAGTGTAAAAACTACCAACAGAACTCGTTTCTGGCACCTTCCCCGGTGGAGTTGTGCATGGGGTGTGTTTGGAACATTTTGTCACCAGCCGAGTCCAAAATTCAGCGATTCCCCATCTCAGCCCAGAAAGCAGGTAGAACAAGTTTTGTGGTGCCTTTCAGCTGCCTACCGGGGTAGTGTAAAAACTACCAACAGAACTCGTTTCTGGCACCTTCCCCGGTGGAGTTGTGCATGGGGTGTGTTTGGAACATTTTGTCACCAGCCGAGTCCAAAATTCAGCGATTCCCCATCTCAGCCCAGAAAGCAGGTAGAACAAGTTTTGTGGTGCCTTTCAGCTGCCTACCGGGGTAGTGTAAAAACTACCAACAGAACTCGTTTCTGGCACCTTCCCCGGTGGAGTTGTGCATGGGGTGTGTTTGGAACATTTTGTCACCAGCCGAGTCCAAAATTCAGCGATTCCCCATCTCAGCCCAGAAAGCAGGTAGAACAAGTTTTGTGGTGCCTTTCAGCTGCCTACCGGGGTAGTGTAAAAACTACCAACAGAACTCGTTTCTGGCACCTTCCCCGGTGGAGTTGTGCATGGGGTGTGTTTGGAACATTTTGTCAGCAGCCGAGTCCAAAATTCAGCGATTCCCCATCTCAGCCCAGAAAGCAGGTACAACAAGTTTTGTGGTGCCTTTCAGCTGCCTACCGGGGTAGTGTAAAAACTACCAACAGAACTCGTTTCTGGCACCTTCCCCGGTGGAGTTGTGCATGGGGTGTGTTTGGAACATTTTGTCACCAGCCGAGTCCAAAATTCAGCGATTCCCCATCTCAGCCCAGAAAGCAGGTAGAACAAGTTTTGTGGTGCCTTTCAGCTGCCTACCGGGGTAGTGTAAAAACTACCAACAGAACTCGTTTCTGGCACCTTCCCCGGTGGAGGTGTGCATGGGGTGTGTTTGGAACATTTTGTCACCAGCCGAGTCCAAAATTCAGCGATTCCCCATCTCAGACCAGAAAGCAGGTAGAACCGGTTTTATGGTGCCTTTCAGCTGCCTACCGGGGTAGTGTAAAAACTACCAACAGAACTCCTTTCTGGCACCTTCCCCGGTGGAGTTGTGCATGGGGTGTGTTTGGAACATTTTGTCACCAGCCGAGTCCAAAATTCAGCGATTCCCCATCTCAGCCCAGAAAGCAGGTAGAACAAGTTTTGTGGTGCCTTTCAGCTGCCTACCGGGGTAGTGTAGAAAATACCAACAGAACTCGTTTCTGGCACCTTCCCCGGTGGAGTTGTGCATGGGGTGTGTTTGGAACATTTTGTCACCAGCCGAGTCCAAAATTCAGCGATTCCCCATCTCAGCCCAGAAAGCAGGTAGAACAAGTTTTGTGGTGCCTTTCAGCTGCCTACCGGGGTAGTGTAAAAACTACCAACAGAACTCGTTTCTGGCACCTTCCCCGGTGGAGTTGTGCATGGGGTGTGTTTGGAACATTTTGTCACCAGCCGAGTCCAAAATTCAGCGATTCCCCATCTCAGCCCAGAAAGCAGGTAGAACAAGTTTTGTGGTGCCTTTCAGCTGCCTACCGGGGTAGTGTAAAAACTACCAACAGAACTCGTTTCTGGCACCTTCCCCGGTGGAGGTGTGCATGGGGTGTGTTTGGAACATTTTGTCACCAGCCGAGTCCAAAATTCAGCGATTCCCCATCTCAGACCAGAAAGCAGGTAGAACCGGTTTTATGGTGCCTTTCAGCTGCCTACCGGGGTAGTGTAAAAACTACCAACAGAACTCCTTTCTGGCACCTTCCCCGGTGGAGTTGTGCATGGGGTGTGTTTGGAACATTTTGTCACCAGCCGAGTCCAAAATTCAGCGATTCCCCATCTCAGCCCAGAAAGCAGGTAGAACAAGTTTTGTGGTGCCTTTCAGCTGCCTACCGGGGTAGTGTAAAAACTACCAACAGAACTCGTTTCTGGCACCTTCCCCGGTGGAGTTGTGCATGGGGTGTGTTTGGAACATTTTGTCACCAGCCGAGTCCAAAATTCAGCGATTCCCCATCTCAGCCCAGAAAGCAGGTAGAACAAGTTTTGTGGTGCCTTTCAGCTGCCTACCGGGGTAGTGTAAAAACTACCAACAGAACTCGTTTCTGGCACCTTCCCCGGTGGAGTTGTGCATGGGGTGTGTTTGGAACATTTTGTCACCAGCCGAGTCCAAAATTCAGCGATTCCCCATCTCAGCCCAGAAAGCAGGTAGAACAAGTTTTGTGGTGCCTTTCAGCTGCCTACCGGGGTAGTGTAAAAACTACCAACAGAACTCGTTTCTGGCACCTTCCCCGGTGGAGGTGTGCATGGGGTGTGTTTGGAACATTTTGTCACCAGCCGAGTCCAAAATTCAGCGATTCCCCATCTCAGCCCAGAAAGCAGGTAGAACCGGTTTTATGGTGCCTTTCAGCTGCCTACCGGGGTAGTGTAAAAACTACCAACAGAACTCCTTTCTGGCACCTTCCCCGGTGGAGTTGTGCATGGGGTGTGTTTGGAACATTTTGTCACCAGCCGAGTCCAAAATTCAGCGATTCCCCATCTCAGCCCAGAAAGCAGGTAGAACAAGTTTTGTGGTGCCTTTCTCTTGCCTACCGGGGTAGTGTAAAAACTACCAACAGAACTCGTTTCTGGCACCTTCCCCGGTGGAGTTGTGCATGGGGTGTGTTTGGAACATTTTGTCACCAGCCGAGTCCAAAATTCAGCGATTCCCCATCTCAGCCCAGAAAGCAGGTAGAACAAGTTTTGTGGTGCCTTTCTCTTGCCTACCGGGGTAGTGTAAAAACTACCAACGGAACTCGATTCTGGCACCTTCCCCGGTGGAGTTGTGCATGGGGTGTGTTTGGAACATTTTGTCACCAGCCGAGTCCAAAATTCAGCGATTCCCCATCTCAGCCCAGAAAGCAGGTACAACAAGTTTTGTGGTGCCTTTCAGCTGCCTACCGGGGTAGTGTAAAAACTACCAACAGAACTCGTTTCTGGCACCTTCCCCGGTGGAGGTGTGCATGGGGTGTGTTTGGAACATTTTGTCACCAGCCGAGTCCAAAATTCAGCGATTCCCCATCTCAGACCAGAAAGCAGGTAGAACCGGTTTTATGGTGCCTTTCAGCTGCCTACCGGGGTAGTGTAAAAACTACCAACAGAACTCGTTTCTGGCACCTTCCCCGGTGGAGTTGTGCATGGGGTGTGTTTGGAACATTTTGTCACCAGCCGAGTCCAAAATTCAGCGATTCCCCATCTCAGCCCAGAAAGCAGGTAGAACAAGTTTTGTGGTGCCTTTCAGCTGCCTACCGGGGTAGTGTAAAAACTACCAACAGAACTCGTTTCTGGCACCTTCCCCGGTGGAGTTGTGCATGGGGTGTGTTTGGAACATTTTGTCAGCAGCCGAGTCCAAAATTCAGCGATTCCCCATCTCAGCCCAGAAAGCAGGTAGAACAAGTTTTGTGGTGCCTTTCAGCTGCCTACCGGGGTAGTGTAAAAACTACCAACAGAACTCGTTTCTGGCACCTTCCCCGGTGGAGTTGTGCATGGGGTGTGTTTGGAACATTTTGTCAGCAGCCGAGTCGAAAATTCAGCGATTCCCCATCTCAGCCCAGAAAGCAGGTAGAACAAGTTTTGTGGTGCCTTTCAGCTGCCTACCGGGGTAGTGTAAAAACTACCAACAGAACTCGTTTCTGGCACCTTCCCCGGTGGAGGTGTGCATGGGGTGTGTTTGGAACATTTTGTCACCAGCCGAGTCCAAAATTCAGCGATTCCCCATCTCAGCCCAGAAAGCAGGTAGAACCGGTTTTATGGTGCCTTTCAGCTGCCTACCGGGGTAGTGTAAAAACTACCAACAGAACTCGTTTCTGGCACCTTCCCCGGTGGAGTTGTGCATGGGGTGTGTTTGGAACATTTTGTCACCAGCCGAGTCCAAAATTCAGCGATTCCCCATCTCAGCCCAGAAAGCAGGTAGAACAAGTTTTGTGGTGCCTTTCAGCTGCCTACCGGGGTAGTGTAAAAACTACCAACAGAACTCCTTTCTGGCACCTTCCCCGGTGGAGTTGTGCATGGGGTGTGTTTGGAACATTTTGTCACCAGCCGAGTCCAAAATTCAGCGATTCCCCATCTCAGCCCAGAAAGCAGGTAGAACAAGTTTTGTGGTGCCTTTCAGCTGCCTACCGGGGTAGTGTAAAAACTACCAACAGAACTCGTTTCTGGCACCTTCCCCGGTGGAGTTGTGCATGGGGTGTGTTTGGAACATTTTGTCACCAGCCGAGTCGAAAATTCAGCGATTCCCCATCTCAGCCCAGAAAGCAGGTAGAACAAGTTTTGTGGTGCCTTTCAGCTGCCTACCGGGGTAGTGTAAAAACTACCAACAGAACTTGTTTCTGGCACCTTCCCCGGTGGAGGTGTGCATGGGGTGTGTTTGGAACATTTTGTCACCAGCCGAGTCCAAAATTCAGCGATTCTCCATCTCAGCCCAGAAAGCAGGTACAACAAGTTTTGTGGTGCCTTTCTCTTGCCTACCGGGGTAGTGTAAAAACTACCAACAGAACTCGTTTCTGGCACCTTCCCCGGTGGAGTTGTGCATGGGGTGTGTTTGGAACATTTTGTCACCAGCCGAGTCCAAAATTCAGCGATTCCCCATCTCAGCCCAGAAAGCAGGTAGAACAAGTTTTGTGGTGCCTTTCAGCTGCCTACCGGGGTAGTGTAAAAACTACCAACAGAACTCGTTTCTGGCACCTTCCCCGGTGGAGGTGTGCATGGGGTGTGTTTGGAACATTTTGTCACCAGCCGAGTCCAAAATTCAGCGATTCCCCATCTCAGCCCAGAAAGCAGGTACAACAAGTTTTGTGGTGCCTTTCAGCTGCCTACCGGGGTAGTGTAAAAACTACCAACAGAACTCGTTTCTGGCACCTTCCCCGGTGGAGGTGTGCATGGGGTGTGTTTGGAACATTTTCTCACCAGCCGAGTCCAAAATTCAGCGATTCCCCATCTCAGCCCAGAAAGCAGGTACAACAAGTTTTGTGGTGCCTTTCAGCTGCCTACCGAGGTAGTGTAAAAACTACCAACGGAACTCGATTCTGGCACCTTCCCCGGTGGAGTTGTGCATGGGGTGTGTTTGGAACATTTTGTCACCAGCCGAGTCCAAAATTCAGCTATTCCCCATCTCAGCCCAGAAAGCAGGTAGAACAAGTTTTGTGGTGCCTTTCAGCTGCCTACCGGGGTAGTGTAAAAACTACCAACAGAACTCCTTTCTGGCACCTTCCCCGGTGGAGGTGTGCATGGGGTGTGTTTGGAACATTTTGTTACCAGCCGAGTCCAAAATTCAGCCGTTCCCCATCTCAGCCCAGAAAGCAGGTAGAACAAGTTTTGTGGTGCCTTTCAGCTGCCTACCGGGGTAGTGTAAAAACTACCAACAGAACTCGTTTCTGGCACCTTCCCCGGTGGAGTTGTGCATGGGGTGTGTTTGGAACATTTTGTCACCAGCCGAGTCGAAAATTCAGCGATTCCCCATCTCAGCCCAGAAAGCAGGTAGAACAAGTTTTGTGGTGCCTTTCAGCTGCCTACCGGGGTAGTGTAAAAACTACCAACAGAACTCCTTTCTGGCACCTTCCCCGGTGGAGGTGTGCATGGGGTGTGTTTGGAACATTTTGTCACCAGCCGAGTCGAAAATTCAGCGATTCCCCATCTCAGCCCAGAAAGCAGGTAGAACAAGTTTTGTGGTGCCTTTCAACTGCCTACCGGGGTAGTGTAAAAACTACCAAGAGAACTCCTGTCTGGCACCTTCCCCGGTGGAGTTGTGCATGGGGTGTGTTTGGAACATTTTGTCACCAGCCGAGTCCAAAATTCAGCGATTCCCCATCTCAGCCCAGAAAGCAGGTAGAACAAGTTTTGTGGTGCCTTTCAGCTGCCTACCGGGGTAGTGTAAAAACTACCAACAGAACTCCTTTCTGGCACCTTCCCCGGTGGAGTTGTGCATGGGGTGTGTTTGGAACATTTTGTCACCAGCCGAGTCCAAAATTCAGCGATTCCCCATCTCAGCCCAGAAAGCAGGTAGAACAAGTTTTGTGGTGCCTTTCAGCTGCCTACCGGGGTAGTGTAAAAACTACCAACAGAACTCGTTTCTGGCACCTTCCCCGGTGGAGTTGTGCATGGGGTGTGTTTGGAACATTTTGTCACCAGCCGAGTCCAAAATTCAGCGATTCCCCATCTCAGCCCAGAAAGCAGGTAGAACAAGTTTTGTGGTGCCTTTCAGCTGCCTACCGGGGTAGTGTAAAAACTACCAACAGAACTCGTTTCTGGCACCTTCCCCGGTGGAGTTGTGCATGGGGTGTGTTTGGAACATTTTGTCACCAGCCGAGTCCAAAATTCAGCGATTCCCCATCTCAGCCCAGAAAGCAGGTAGAACAAGTTTTGTGGTGCCTTTCAGCTGCCTACCGGGGTAGTGTAAAAACTACCAACAGAACTCGTTTCTGGCACCTTCCCCGGTGGAGTTGTGCATGGGGTGTGTTTGGAACATTTTGTCACCAGCCGAGTCGAAAATTCAGCGATTCCCCATCTCAGCCCAGAAAGCAGGTAGAACAAGTTTTGTGGTGCCTTTCAGCTGCCTACCGGGGTAGTGTAAAAACTACCAACAGAACTTGTTTCTGGCACCTTCCCCGGTGGAGGTGTGCATGGGGTGTGTTTGGAACATTTTGTCACCAGCCGAGTCCAAAATTCAGCGATTCCCCATCTCAGCCCAGAAAGCAGGTAGAACAAGTTTTGTGGTGCCTTTCAACTGCCTACCGGGGTAGTGTAAAAACTACCAACAGAACTCGTTTCTGGCACCTTCCCCGGTGGAGTTGTGCATGGGGTGTGTTTGGAACATTTTGTCACCAGCCGAGTCCAAAATTCAGCGATTCCCCATCTCAGCCCAGAAAGCAGGTAGAACAAGTTTTGTGGTGCCTTTCAGCTGCCTACCGGGGTAGTGTAAAAACTACCAACAGAACTCGTTTCTGGCACCTTCCCCGGTGGAGTTGTGCATGGGGTGTGTTTGGAACATTTTGTCACCAGCCGAGTCCAAAATTCAGCGATTCCCCATCTCAGCCCAGAAAGCAGGTAGAACAAGTTTTGTGGTGCCTTTCAGCTGCCTACCGGGGTAGTGTAAAAACTACCAACAGAACTCGTTTCTGGCACCTTCCCCGGTGGAGTTGTGCATGGGGTGTGTTTGGAACATTTTGTCACCAGCCGAGTCCAAAATTCAGCGATTCCCCATCTCAGCCCAGAAAGCAGGTAGAACAAGTTTTGTGGTGCCTTTCAGCTGCCTACCGGGGTAGTGTAAAAACTACCAACAGAACTCGTTTCTGGCACCTTCCCCGGTGGAGTTGTGCATGGGGTGTGTTTGGAACATTTTGTCACCAGCCGAGTCCAAAATTCAGCGATTCCCCATCTCAGCCCAGAAAGCAGGTAGAACAAGTTTTGTGGTGCCTTTCAGCTGCCTACCGGGGTAGTGTAAAAACTACCAACAGAACTCGTTTCTGGCACCTTCCCCGGTGGAGTTGTGCATGGGGTGTGTTTGGAACATTTTGTCACCAGCCGAGTCCAAAATTCAGCGATTCCCCATCTCAGCCCAGAAAGCAGGTAGAACAAGTTTTGTGGTGCCTTTCAGCTGCCTACCGGGGTAGTGTAAAAACTACCAACAGAACTCGTTTCTGGCACCTTCCCCGGTGGAGTTGTGCATGGGGTGTGTTTGGAACATTTTGTCACCAGCCGAGTCGAAAATTCAGCGATTCCCCATCTCAGCCCAGAAAGCAGGTAGAACAAGTTTTGTGGTGCCTTTCAGCTGCCTACCGGGGTAGTGTAAAAACTACCAACAGAACTTGTTTCTGGCACCTTCCCCGGTGGAGGTGTGCATGGGGTGTGTTTGGAACATTTTGTCACCAGCCGAGTCCAAAATTCAGCGATTCCCCATCTCAGCCCAGAAAGCAGGTAGAACAAGTTTTGTGGTGCCTTTCAGGTGCCTACCGGGGTAGTGTAAAAACTACCAACAGAACTCGTTTCTGGCACCTTCCCCGGTGGAGTTGTGCATGGGGTGTGTTTGGAACATTTTGTCACCAGCCGAGTCCAAAATTCAGCGATTCCCCATCTCAGCCCAGAAAGCAGGTAGAACAAGTTTTGTGGTGCCTTTCAACTGCCTACCGGGGTAGTGTAAAAACTACCAAGAGAACTCCTGTCTGGCACCTTCCCCGGTGGAGTTGTGCATGGGGTGTGTTTGGAACATTTTGTCACCAGCCGAGTCCAAAATTCAGCGATTCCCCATCTCAGCCCAGAAAGCAGGTAGAACAAGTTTTGTGGTGCCTTTCAGCTGCCTACCGGGGTAGTGTAAAAACTACCAACAGAACTCCTTTCTGGCACCTTCCCCGGTGGAGTTGTGCATGGGGTGTGTTTGGAACATTTTGTCACCAGCCGAGTCCAAAATTCAGCGATTCCCCATCTCAGCCCAGAAAGCAGGTAGAACAAGTTTTGTGGTGCCTTTCAGCTGCCTACCGGGGTAGTGTAAAAACTACCAACAGAACTCGTTTCTGGCACCTTCCCCGGTGGAGTTGTGCATGGGGTGTGTTTGGAACATTTTGTCACCAGCCGAGTCCAAAATTCAGCGATTCCCCATCTCAGCCCAGAAAGCAGGTAGAACAAGTTTTGTGGTGCCTTTCAGCTGCCTACCGGGGTAGTGTAAAAACTACCAACAGAACTCGTTTCTGGCACCTTCCCCGGTGGAGTTGTGCATGGGGTGTGTTTGGAACATTTTGTCACCAGCCGAGTCCAAAATTCAGCGATTCCCCATCTCAGCCCAGAAAGCAGGTAGAACAAGTTTTGTGGTGCCTTTCAGCTGCCTACCGGGGTAGTGTAAAAACTACCAACAGAACTCGTTTCTGGCACCTTCCCCGGTGGAGTTGTGCATGGGGTGTGTTTGGAACATTTTGTCACCAGCCGAGTCGAAAATTCAGCGATTCCCCATCTCAGCCCAGAAAGCAGGTAGAACAAGTTTTGTGGTGCCTTTCAGCTGCCTACCGGGGTAGTGTAAAAACTACCAACAGAACTCGTTTCTGGCACCTTCCCCGGTGGAGGTGTGCATGGGGTGTGTTTGGAACATTTTGTCACCAGCCGAGTCCAAAATTCAGCGATTCTCCATCTCAGCCCAGAAAGCAGGTACAACAAGTTTTGTGGTGCCTTTCTCTTGCCTACCGGGGTAGTGTAAAAACTACCAACAGAACTCGTTTCTGGCACCTTCCCCGGTGGAGTTGTGCATGGGGTGTGTTTGGAACATTTTGTCACCAGCCGAGTCCAAAATTCAGCGATTCCCCATCTCAGCCCAGAAAGCAGGTAGAACAAGTTTTGTGGTGCCTTTCAGCTGCCTACCGGGGTAGTGTAAAAACTACCAACAGAACTCGTTTCTGGCACCTTCCCCGGTGGAGTTGTGCATGGGGTGTGTTTGGAACATTTTGTCAGCAGCCGAGTCCAAAATTCAGCGATTCCCCATCTCAGCCCAGAAAGCAGGTAGAACAAGTTTTGTGGTGCCTTTCAGCTGCCTACCGGGGTAGTGTAAAAACTACCAACAGAACTCGTTTCTGGCACCTTCCCCGGTGGAGTTGTGCATGGGGTGTGTTTGGAACATTTTGTCACCAGCCGAGTCCAAAATTCAGCTATTCCCCATCTCAGCCCAGAAAGCAGGTAGAACAAGTTTTGTGGTGCCTTTCAGCTGCCTACCGGGGTAGTGTAAAAACTACCAACAGAACTCGTTTCTGGCACCTTCCCCGGTGGAGGTGTGCATGGGGTGTGTTTGGAACATTTTGTCACCAGCCGAGTCCAAAATTCAGCGATTCCCCATCTCAGCCCAGAAAGCAGGTACAACAAGTTTTGTGGTGCCTTTCAGCTGCCTACCGGGGTAGTGTAAAAACTACCAACAGAACTCCTTTCTGGCACCTTCCCCGGTGGAGTTGTGCATGGGGTGTGTTTGGAACATTTTGTCACCAGCCGAGTCCAAAATTCAGCGATTCCCCATCTCAGCCCAGAAAGCAGGTAGAACAAGTTTTGTGGTACCTTTCAGCTGCCTACCGGGGTAGTGTAAAAACTACCAACAGAACTCGTTTCTGGCACCTTCCCCGGTGGAGTTGTGCATGGGGTGTGTTTGGAACATTTTCTCACCAGCCGAGTCCAAAATTCAGCGATTCCCCATCTCAGCCCAGAAAGCAGGTACAACAAGTTTTGTGGTGCCTTTCAGCTGCCTACCGAGGTAGTGTAAAAACTACCAACGGAACTCGATTCTGGCACCTTCCCCGGTGGAGTTGTGCATGGGGTGTGTTTGGAACATTTTGTCACCAGCCGAGTCCAAAATTCAGCTATTCCCCATCTCAGCCCAGAAAGCAGGTAGAACAAGTTTTGTGGTGCCTTTCAGCTGCCTACCGGGGTAGTGTAAAAACTACCAACAGAACTCGTTTCTGGCACCTTCCCCGGTGGAGGTGTGCATGGGGTGTGTTTGGAACATTTTGTTACCAGCCGAGTCCAAAATTCAGCCGTTCCCCATCTCAGCCCAGAAAGCAGGTAGAACAAGTTTTGTGGTGCCTTTCAGCTGCCTACCGGGGTAGTGTAAAAACTACCAACAGAACTCGTTTCTGGCACCTTCCCCGGTGGAGTTGTGCATGGGGTGTGTTTGGAACATTTTGTCACCAGCCGAGTCCAAAATTCAGCGATTCCCCATCTCAGCCCAGAAAGCAGGTAGAACCGGTTTTATGGTGCCTTTCAGCTGCCTACCGGGGTAGTGTAAAAACTACCAACAGAACTCCTTTCTGGCACCTTCCCCGGTGGAGTTGTGCATGGGGTGTGTTTGGAACATTTTGTCACCAGCCGAGTCCAAAATTCAGCGATTCCCCATCTCAGCCCAGAAAGCAGGTAGAACAAGTTTTGTGGTGCCTTTCAGGTGCCTACCGGGGTAGTGTAAAAACTACCAACAGAACTCCTTTCTGGCACCTTCCCCGGTGGAGTTGTGCATGGGGTGTGTTTGGAACATTTTGTCACCAGCCGAGTCCAAAATTCAGCGATTCCCCATCTCAGCCCAGAAAGCAGGTAGAACAAGTTTTGTGGTGCCTTTCAGCTGCCTACCGGGGTAGTGTAAAAACTACCAAGAGAACTCGTTTCTGGCACCTTCCCCGGTGGAGTTGTGCATGGGGTGTGTTTGGAACATTTTGTCACCAGCCGAGTCCAAAATTCAGCGATTCCCCATCTCAGCCCAGAAAGCAGGTAGAACAAGTTTTGTGGTGCCTTTCAGCTGCCTACCGGGGTAGTGTAAAAACTACCAACAGAACTCGTTTCTGGCACCTTCCCCGGTGGAGTTGTGCATGGGGTGTGTTTGGAACATTTTGTCACCAGCCGAGTCCAAAATTCAGCGATTCCCCATCTCAGCCCAGAAAGCAGGTAGAACAAGTTTTGTGGTGCCTTTCAGCTGCCTACCGGGGTAGTGTAAAAACTACCAACAGAACTCGTTTCTGGCACCTTCCCCGGTGGAGGTGTGCATGGGGTGTGTTTGGAACATTTTGTCACCAGCCGAGTCCAAAATTCAGCGATTCCCCATCTCAGCCCAGAAAGCAGGTAGAACAAGTTTTGTGGTGCCTTTCAGCTGCCTACCGAGGTAGTGTAAAAACTACCAACAGAACTCCTTTCTGGCACCTTCCCCGGTGGAGTTGTGCATG
The DNA here is from genome assembly GCF_023634085.1 of Falco cherrug. Classification (NCBI taxonomy): domain Eukaryota; kingdom Metazoa; phylum Chordata; class Aves; order Falconiformes; family Falconidae; genus Falco; species Falco cherrug. Next base: position 11,061 of record NW_026599409.1, on the reverse strand, counting down.
GGGTGTGTTTGGAACATTTTGTCACCAGCCGAGTCCAAAATTCAGCGATTCCCCATCTCAGCCCAGAAAGCAGGTAGAACAAGTTTTGTGGTGCCTTTCAGCTGCCTACCGGGGTAGTGTAAAAACTACCAACAGAACTCGTTTCTGGCACCTTCCCCGGTGGAGTTGTGCATGGGGTGTGTTTGGAACATTTTGTCACCAGCCGAGTCCAAAATTCAGCGATTCCCCATCTCAGCCCAGAAAGCAGGTAGAACAAGTTTTGTGGTGCCTTTCAGCTGCCTACCGGGGTAGTGTAAAAACTACCAACAGAACTCCTTTCTGGCACCTTCCCCGGTGGAGTTGTGCATGGGGTGTGTTTGGAACATTTTGTCACCAGCCGAGTCCAAAATTCAGCGATTCCCCATCTCAGCCCAGAAAGCAGGTAGAACAAGTTTTGTGGTGCCTTTCAGCTGCCTACCGGGGTAGTGTAAAAACTACCAACAGAACTCGTTTCTGGCACCTTCCCCGGTGGAGTTGTGCATGGGGTGTGTTTGGAACATTTTGTCACCAGCCGAGTCCAAAATTCAGCGATTCCCCATCTCAGCCCAGAAAGCAGGTAGAACAAGTTTTGTGGTGCCTTTCAGCTGCCTACCGGGGTAGTGTAAAAACTACCAACAGAACTCCTTTCTGGCACCTTCCCCGGTGGAGTTGTGCATGGGGTGTGTTTGGAACATTTTGTCAGCAGCCGAGTCCAAAATTCAGCGATTCCCCATCTCAGCCCAGAAAGCAGGTAGAACAAGTTTTGTGGTGCCTTTCAGCTGCCTACCGGGGTAGTGTAAAAACTACCAACAGAACTCCTTTCTGGCACCTTCCCCGGTGGAGTTGTGCATGGGGTGTGTTTGGAACATTTTGTCACCAGCCGAGTCCAAAATTCAGCGATTCCCCATCTCAGCCCAGAAAGCAGGTAGAACAAGTTTTGTGGTGCCTTTCAGCTGCCTACCGGGGTAGTGTAAAAACTACCAACAGAACTCGTTTCTGGCACCTTCCCCGGTGGAGTTGTGCATGGGGTGTGTTTGGAACATTTTGTCACCAGCCGAGTCCAAAATTCAGCGATTCCCCATCTCAGCCCAGAAAGCAGGTAGAACAAGTTTTGTGGTGCCTTTCTCTTGCCTACCGGGGTAGTGTAAAAACTACCAACGGAACTCGTTTCTGGCACCTTCCCCGGTGGAGTTGTGCATGGGGTGTGTTTGGAACATTTTGTCACCAGCCGAGTCCAAAATTCAGCGATTCCCCATCTCAGCCCAGAAAGCAGGTAGAACAAGTTTTGTGGTACCTTTCAGCTGCCTACCGGGGTAGTGTAAAAACTACCAACAGAACTCGTTTCTGGCACCTTCCCCGGTGGAGTTGTGCATGGGGTGTGTTTGGAACATTTTGTCACCAGCCGAGTCCAAAATTCAGCTATTCCCCATCTCAGCCCAGAAAGCAGGTAGAACAAGTTTTGTGGTGCCTTTCAGCTGCCTACCGGGGTAGTGTAAAAACTACCAACAGAACTCGATTCTGGCACCTTCCCCGGTGGAGTTGTGCATGGGGTGTGTTTGGAACATTTTGTCACCAGCCGAGTCCAAAATTCAGCGATTCCCCATCTCAGCCCAGAAAGCAGGTAGAACAAGTTTTGTGGTGCCTTTCAGCTGCCTACCGGGGTAGTGTAAAAACTACCAACAGAACTCCTTTCTGGCACCTTCCCCGGTGGAGTTGTGCATGGGGTGTGTTTGGAACATTTTGTCACCAGCCGAGTCCAAAATTCAGCGATTCCCCATCTCAGCCCAGAAAGCAGGTAGAACAAGTTTTGTGGTGCCTTTCAGCTGCCTACCGGGGTAGTGTAAAAACTACCAACAGAACTCGTTTCTGGCACCTTCCCCGGTGGAGTTGTGCATGGGGTGTGTTTGGAACATTTTGTCAGCAGCCGAGTCCAAAATTCAGCGATTCCCCATCTCAGCCCAGAAAGCAGGTAGAACAAGTTTTGTGGTGCCTTTCAGCTGCCTACCGGGGTAGTGTAAAAACTACCAACAGAACTCGTTTCTGGCACCTTCCCCGGTGGAGTTGTGCATGGGGTGTGTTTGGAACATTTTGTCACCAGCCGAGTCCAAAATTCAGCGATTCCCCATCTCAGCCCAGAAAGCAGGTAGAACAAGTTTTGTGGTGCCTTTCAGCTGCCTACCGGGGTAGTGTAAAAACTACCAACAGAACTCGTTTCTGGCACCTTCCCCGGTGGAGTTGTGCATGGGGTGTGTTTGGAACATTTTGTCACCAGCCGAGTCCAAAATTCAGCGATTCCCCATCTCAGCCCAGAAAGCAGGTAGAACAAGTTTTGTGGTGCCTTTCTCTTGCCTACCGGGGTAGTGTAAAAACTACCAACGGAACTCGATTCTGGCACCTTCCCCGGTGGAGTTGTGCATGGGGTGTGTTTGGAACATTTTGTCACCAGCCGAGTCCAAAATTCAGCGATTCCCCATCTCAGCCCAGAAAGCAGGTAGAACAAGTTTTGTGGTGCCTTTCAGCTGCCTACCGGGGTAGTGTAAAAACTACCAACAGAACTCGTTTCTGGCACCTTCCCCGGTGGAGTTGTGCATGGGGTGTGTTTGGAACATTTTGTCACCAGCCGAGTCCAAAATTCAGCGATTCCCCATCTCAGCCCAGAAAGCAGGTAGAACAAGTTTTGTGGTGCCTTTCAGCTGCCTACCGGGGTAGTGTAAAAACTACCAACAGAACTCCTTTCTGGCACCTTCCCCGGTGGAGTTGTGCATGGGGTGTGTTTGGAACATTTTGTCACCAGCCGAGTCCAAAATTCAGCGATTCCCCATCTCAGCCCAGAAAGCAGGTAGAACAAGTTTTGTGGTGCCTTTCAGCTGCCTACCGGGGTAGTGTAAAAACTACCAACAGAACTCCTTTCTGGCACCTTCCCCGGTGGAGTTGTGCATGGGGTGTGTTTGGAACATTTTGTCACCAGCCGAGTCCAAAATTCAGCGATTCCCCATCTCAGCCCAGAAAGCAGGTAGAACAAGTTTTGTGGTGCCTTTCAGCTGCCTACCGGGGTAGTGTAAAAACTACCAACAGAACTCGTTTCTGGCACCTTCCCCGGTGGAGTTGTGCATGGGGTGTGTTTGGAACATTTTGTCACCAGCCGAGTCCAAAATTCAGCGATTCCCCATCTCAGCCCAGAAAGCAGGTAGAACAAGTTTTGTGGTGCCTTTCTCTTGCCTACCGGGGTAGTGTAAAAACTACCAACGGAACTCGTTTCTGGCACCTTCCCCGGTGGAGTTGTGCATGGGGTGTGTTTGGAACATTTTGTCACCAGCCGAGTCCAAAATTCAGCGATTCCCCATCTCAGCCCAGAAAGCAGGTAGAACAAGTTTTGTGGTACCTTTCAGCTGCCTACCGGGGTAGTGTAAAAACTACCAACAGAACTCGTTTCTGGCACCTTCCCCGGTGGAGTTGTGCATGGGGTGTGTTTGGAACATTTTGTCACCAGCCGAGTCCAAAATTCAGCTATTCCCCATCTCAGCCCAGAAAGCAGGTAGAACAAGTTTTGTGGTGCCTTTCAGCTGCCTACCGGGGTAGTGTAAAAACTACCAACAGAACTCGATTCTGGCACCTTCCCCGGTGGAGTTGTGCATGGGGTGTGTTTGGAACATTTTGTCACCAGCCGAGTCCAAAATTCAGCGATTCCCCATCTCAGCCCAGAAAGCAGGTAGAACAAGTTTTGTGGTGCCTTTCAGCTGCCTACCGGGGTAGTGTAAAAACTACCAACAGAACTCCTTTCTGGCACCTTCCCCGGTGGAGTTGTGCATGGGGTGTGTTTGGAACATTTTGTCACCAGCCGAGTCCAAAATTCAGCGATTCCCCATCTCAGCCCAGAAAGCAGGTAGAACAAGTTTTGTGGTGCCTTTCAGCTGCCTACCGGGGTAGTGTAAAAACTACCAACAGAACTCGTTTCTGGCACCTTCCCCGGTGGAGTTGTGCATGGGGTGTGTTTGGAACATTTTGTCACCAGCCGAGTCCAAAATTCAGCGATTCCCCATCTCAGCCCAGAAAGCAGGTAGAACAAGTTTTGTGGTGCCTTTCAGCTGCCTACCGGGGTAGTGTAAAAACTACCAACAGAACTCGTTTCTGGCACCTTCCCCGGTGGAGTTGTGCATGGGGTGTGTTTGGAACATTTTGTCACCAGCCGAGTCCAAAATTCAGCGATTCCCCATCTCAGCCCAGAAAGCAGGTAGAACAAGTTTTGTGGTGCCTTTCAGCTGCCTACCGGGGTAGTGTAAAAACTACCAACAGAACTCGTTTCTGGCACCTTCCCCGGTGGAGTTGTGCATGGGGTGTGTTTGGAACATTTTGTCACCAGCCGAGTCCAAAATTCAGCGATTCCCCATCTCAGCCCAGAAAGCAGGTAGAACAAGTTTTGTGGTGCCTTTCTCTTGCCTACCGGGGTAGTGTAAAAACTACCAACGGAACTCGATTCTGGCACCTTCCCCGGTGGAGTTGTGCATGGGGTGTGTTTGGAACATTTTGTCACCAGCCGAGTCCAAAATTCAGTGATTCCCCATCTCAGCCCAGAAAGCAGGTAGAACAAGTTTTGTGGTGCCTTTCAGCTGCCTACCGGGGTAGTGTAAAAAACTACCAACAGAACTCGTTTCTGGCACCTTCCCCGGTGGAGTTGTGCATGGGGTGTGTTTGGAACATTTTGTCACCAGCCGAGTCCAAAATTCAGCGATTCCCCATCTCAGCCCAGAAAGCAGGTAGAACAAGTTTTGTGGTGCCTTTCTCTTGCCTACCGGGGTAGTGTAAAAACTACCAACAGAACTCGTTTCTGGCACCTTCCCCGGTGGAGTTGTGCATGGGGTGTGTTTGGAACATTTTGTCACCAGCCGAGTCCAAAATTCAGCGATTCCCCATCTCAGCCCAGAAAGCAGGTAGAACAAGTTTTGTGGTGCCTTTCAGCTGCCTACCGGGGTAGTGTAAAAACTACCAACGGAACTCGATTCTGGCACCTTCCCCGGTGGAGTTGTGCATGGGGTGTGTTTGGAACATTTTGTCAGCAGCCGAGTCCAAAATTCAGCGATTCCCCATCTCAGCCCAGAAAGCAGGTAGAACAAGTTTTGTGGTGCCTTTCAGCTGCCTACCGGGGTAGTGTAAAAACTACCAACGGAACTCGATTCTGGCACCTTCCCCGGTGGAGTTGTGCATGGGGTGTGTTTGGAACATTTTGTCACCAGCCGAGTCCAAAATTCAGTGATTCCCCATCTCAGCCCAGAAAGCAGGTAGAACAAGTTTTGTGGTGCCTTTCAGCTGCCTACCGGGGTAGTGTAAAAACTACCAACAGAACTCGTTTCTGGCACCTTCCCCGGTGGAGTTGTGCATGGGGTGTGTTTGGAACATTTTGTCACCAGCCAAGTCCAAAATTCAGCGATTCCCCATCTCAGCCCAGAAAGCAGGTAGAACAAGTTTTGTGGTGCCTTTCAGCTGCCTACCGGGGTAGTGTAAAAACTACCAACAGAACTCGTTTCTGGCACCTTCCCCGGTGGAGTTGTGCATGGGGTGTGTTTGGAACATTTTGTCACCAGCCGAGTCCAAAATTCAGCGATTCCCCATCTCAGCCCAGAAAGCAGGTAGAACAAGTTTTGTGGTGCCTTTCTCTTGCCTACCGGGGTAGTGTAAAAACTACCAACGGAACTCGATTCTGGCACCTTCCCCGGTGGAGTTGTGCATGGGGTGTGTTTGGAACATTTTGTCACCAGCCGAGTCCAAAATTCAGCGATTCCCCATCTCAGCCCAGAAAGCAGGTAGAACAAGTTTTGTGGTGCCTTTCAGCTGCCTACCGGGGTAGTGTAAAAACTACCAACAGAACTCGTTTCTGGCACCTTCCCCGGTGGAGTTGTGCATGGGGTGTGTTTGGAACATTTTGTCACCAGCCGAGTCCAAAATTCAGCGATTCCCCATCTCAGCCCAGAAAGCAGGTAGAACAAGTTTTGTGGTGCCTTTCAGCTGCCTACCGGGGTAGTGTAAAAACTACCAACAGAACTCGTTTCTGGCACCTTCCCCGGTGGAGTTGTGCATGGGGTGTGTTTCGAACATTTTGTCACCAGCCGAGTCCAAAATTCAGCGATTCCCCATCTCAGCCCAGAAAGCAGGTAGAACAAGTTTTGTGGTGCCTTTCAGCTGCCTACCGGGGTAGTGTAAAAACTACCAACAGAACTCGTTTCTGGCACCTTCCCCGGTGGAGGTGTGCATGGGGTGTGTTTGGAACATTTTGTCACCAGCCGAGTCCAAAATTCAGCGATTCTCCATCTCAGCCCAGAAAGCAGGTAGAACAAGTTTTGTGGTGCCTTTCTCTTGCCTACCGGGGTAGTGTAAAAACTACCAACAGAACTCCTTTCTGGCACCTTCCCCGGTGGAGTTGTGCATGGGGTGTGTTTGGAACATTTTGTCACCAGCCGAGTCCAAAATTCAGCGATTCCCCATCTCAGCCCAGAAAGCAGGTAGAACAAGTTTTGTGGTGCCTTTCAGCTGCCTACCGGGGTAGTGTAAAAACTACCAACAGAACTCGTTTCTGGCACCTTCCCCGGTGGAGTTGTGCATGGGGTGTGTTTGGAACATTTTGTCACCAGCCGAGTCCAAAATTCAGCGATTCCCCATCTCAGCCCAGAAAGCAGGTAGAACAAGTTTTGTGGTGCCTTTCAGCTGCCTACCGGGGTAGTGTAAAAACTACCAACAGAACTCGTTTCTGGCACCTTCCCCGGTGGAGGTGTGCATGGGGTGTGTTTGGAACATTTTGTCACCAGCCGAGTCCAAAATTCAGCGATTCCCCATCTCAGCCCAGAAAGCAGGTAGAACAAGTTTTGTGGTGCCTTTCAGCTGCCTACCGGGGTAGTGTAAAAACTACCAACAGAACTCCTTTCTGGCACCTTCCCCGGTGGAGTTGTGCATGGGGTGTGTTTGGAACATTTTGTCACCAGCCGAGTCCAAAATTCAGCGATTCCCCATCTCAGCCCAGAAAGCAGGTAGAACAAGTTTTGTGGTGCCTTTCAGCTGCCTACCGGGGTAGTGTAAAAACTACCAACAGAACTCGTTTCTGGCACCTTCCCCGGTGGAGTTGTGCATGGGGTGTGTTTGGAACATTTTGTCACCAGCCGAGTCCAAAATTCAGCGATTCCCCATCTCAGCCCAGAAAGCAGGTAGAACAAGTTTTGTGGTGCCTTTCTCTTGCCTACCGGGGTAGTGTAAAAACTACCAACGGAACTCGATTCTGGCACCTTCCCCGGTGGAGTTGTGCATGGGGTGTGTTTGGAACATTTTGTCACCAGCCGAGTCCAAAATTCAGCGATTCCCCATCTCAGCCCAGAAAGCAGGTAGAACAAGTTTTGTGGTACCTTTCAGCTGCCTACCGGGGTAGTGTAAAAACTACCAACAGAACTCGTTTCTGGCACCTTCCCCGGTGGAGTTGTGCATGGGGTGTGTTTGGAACATTTTGTCACCAGCCGAGTCCAAAATTCAGCTATTCCCCATCTCAGCCCAGAAAGCAGGTAGAACAAGTTTTGTGGTGCCTTTCAGCTGCCTACCGGGGTAGTGTAAAAACTACCAACAGAACTCGTTTCTGGCACCTTCCCCGGTGGAGTTGTGCATGGGGTGTGTTTGGAACATTTTGTCACCAGCCGAGTCCAAAATTCAGCGATTCCCCATCTCAGCCCAGAAAGCAGGTAGAACAAGTTTTGTGGTGCCTTTCAGTTGCCTACCGGGGTAGTGTAAAAACTACCAACAGAACTCGTTTCTGGCACCTTCCCCGGTGGAGTTGTGCATGGGGTGTGTTTGGAACATTTTGTCACCAGCCGAGTCCAAAATTCAGCGATTCCCCATCTCAGCCCAGAAAGCAGGTAGAACAAGTTTTGTGGTGCCTTTCAGCTGCCTACCGGGGTAGTGTAAAAACTACCAACAGAACTCGTTTCTGGCACCTTCCCCGGTGGAGGTGTGCATGGGGTGTGTTTGGAACATTTTGTCACCAGCCGAGTCCAAAATTCAGCCGTTCCCCATCTCAGCCCAGAAAGCAGGTAGAACAAGTTTTGTGGTGCCTTTCAGCTGCCTACCGGGGGTAGTGTAAAAACTACCAACAGAACTCGTTTCTGGCACCTTCCCCGGTGGAGTTGTGCATGGGGTGTGTTTGGAACATTTTGTCACCAGCCGAGTCCAAAATTCAGCGATTCCCCATCTCAGCCCAGAAAGCAGGTAGAACAAGTTTTGTGGTGCCTTTCAGCTGCCTACCGGGGTAGTGTAAAAACTACCAACAGAACTTGTTTTCTGGCACCTTCCCCGGTGGAGTTGTGCATGGGGTGTGTTTGGAACATTTTGTCACCAGCCGAGTCCAAAATTCAGCGATTCCCCCATCTCAGCCCAGAAAGCAGGTAGAACAAGTTTTGTGGTGCCTTTCAGCTGCCTACCGGGGTAGTGTAAAAACTACCAACAGAACTCGTTTCTGGCACCTTCCCCGGTGGAGGTGTGCATGGGGTGTGTTTGGAACATTTTGTCACCAGCCGAGTCCCAAAATTCAGCGATTCCCCATCTCAGCCCAGAAAGCAGGTAGAACAAGTTTTGTGGTGCCTTTCAGCTGCCTACCGGGGTAGTGTAAAAACTACCAACAGAACTCCTTTCTGGCACCTTCCCCGGTGGAGTTGTGGGTGTGTTTGGAACATTTTGTCACCAGCCGAGTCCAAAATTCAGCGATTCCCCATCTCAGCCCAGAAAGCAGGTAGAACAAGTTTTGTGGTGCCTTTCAGCTGCCTACCGGGGTAGTGTAAAAACTACCAACAGAACTCCTTTCTGGCACCTTCCCCGGTGGAGGTGTGCATGGGGTGTGTTTGGAACATTTTGTCACCAGCCGAGTCCAAAATTCAGCGATTCCCCATCTCAGCCCAGAAAGCAGGTAGAACAAGTTTTGTGGTGCCTTTCAGCTGCCTACCGGGGTAGTGTAAAAACTACCAACGGAACTCGATTCTGGCACCTTCCCCGGTGGAGTTGTGCATGGGGTGTGTTTGGAACATTTTGTCACCAGCCGAGTCCAAAATTCAGCGATTCCCCATCTCAGCCCAGAAAGCAGGTAGAACAAGTTTTGTGGTGCCTTTCAGCTGCCTACCGGGGTAGTGTAAAAACTACCAACAGAACTCGTTTCTGGCACCTTCCCCGGTGGAGTTGTGCATGGGGTGTGTTTGGAACATTTTGTCACCAGCCGAGTCCAAAATTCAGCGATTCCCCATCTCAGCCCAGAAAGCAGGTAGAACAAGTTTTGTGGTGCCTTTCAGCTGCCTACCGGGGTAGTGTAAAAACTACCAACAGAACTCCTTTCTGGCACCTTCCCCGGTGGAGTTGTGCATGGGGTGTGTTTGGAACATTTTGTCACCAGCCGAGTCCAAAATTCAGCGATTCCCCATCTCAGCCCAGAAAGCAGGTAGAACAAGTTTTGTGGTGCCTTTCAGCTGCCTACCGGGGTAGTGTAAAAACTACCAACAGAACTCCTTTCTGGCACCTTCCCCGGTGGAGGTGTGCATGGGGTGTGTTTGGAACATTTTGTCACCAGCCGAGTCCAAAATTCAGCGATTCCCCATCTCAGCCCAGAAAGCAGGTAGAACAAGTTTTGTGGTGCCTTTCAGCTGCCTACCGGGGTAGTGTAAAAACTACCAACGGAACTCGATTCTGGCACCTTCCCCGGTGGAGTTGTGCATGGGGTGTGTTTGGAACATTTTGTCACCAGCCGAGTCCAAAATTCAGCGATTCCCCATCTCAGCCCAGAAAGCAGGTAGAACAAGTTTTGTGGTGCCTTTCAGCTGCCTACCGGGGTAGTGTAAAAACTACCAACAGAACTCGTTTCTGGCACCTTCCCCGGTGGAGTTGTGCATGGGGTGTGTTTGGAACATTTTGTCACCAGCCAAGTCCAAAATTCAGCGATTCCCCATCTCAGCCCAGAAAGCAGGTAGAACAAGTTTTGTGGTGCCTTTCTCTTGCCTACCGGGGTAGTGTAAAAACTACCAACAGAACTCGTTTCTGGCACCTTCCCCGGTGGAGTTGTGCATGGGGTGTGTTTGGAACATTTTGTCACCAGCCGAGTCCAAAATTCAGCGATTCCCCATCTCAGCCCAGAAAGCAGGTAGAACAAGTTTTGTGGTGCCTTTCTCTTGCCTACCGGGGTAGTGTAAAAACTACCAACGGAACTCGATTCTGGCACCTTCCCCGGTGGAGTTGTGCATGGGGTGTGTTTGGAACATTTTGTCACCAGCCGAGTCCAAAATTCAGCGATTCCCCATCTCAGCCCAGAAAGCAGGTACAACAAGTTTTGTGGTGCCTTTCAGCTGCCTACCGGGGTAGTGTAAAAACTACCAACAGAACTCCTTTCTGGCACCTTCCCCGGTGGAGTTGTGCATGGGGTGTGTTTGGAACATTTTGTCACCAGCCGAGTCCAAAATTCAGCGATTCCCCATCTCAGCCCAGAAAGCAGGTAGAACAAGTTTTGTGGTGCCTTTCAGCTGCCTACCGGGGTAGTGTAAAAACTACCAACAGAACTCGTTTCTGGCACCTTCCCCGGTGGAGGTGTGCATGGGGTGTGTTTGGAACATTTTGTCACCAGCCGAGTCCAAAATTCAGCGATTCTCCATCTCAGCCCAGAAAGCAGGTAGAACAAGTTTTGTGGTGCCTTTCTCTTGCCTACCGGGGTAGTGTAAAAACTACCAACAGAACTCCTTTCTGGCACCTTCCCCGGTGGAGTTGTGCATGGGGTGTGTTTGGAACATTTTGTCACCAGCCGAGTCCAAAATTCAGCGATTCCCCATCTCAGCCCAGAAAGCAGGTAGAACAAGTTTTGTGGTGCCTTTCAGCTGCCTACCGGGGTAGTGTAAAAACTACCAACAGAACTCGTTTCTGGCACCTTCCCCGGTGGAGTTGTGCATGGGGTGTGTTTGGAACATTTTGTCACCAGCCGAGTCCAAAATTCAGCGATTCCCCATCTCAGCCCAGAAAGCAGGTAGAACAAGTTTTGTGGTGCCTTTC